>NW_010185110.1:0-8301 GCF_000695765.1 Mesitornis unicolor | reverse complement strand
CCCCCCCCTTAGCTGGCATGTGCACATTTTTAGATACTAAATTTTCTGTGGGGAAAGTGAGAATTCAATTTAATTGAGAGAACTGGCTTCACGTCACCTAAATTGCTGTGACAGGTTTCAGGTTTTCCATGTAAAATGATCTCCAAATTTCTCCTATGAAACTTACCAGAGAAATCTTTTCTAGATGAAGTGCATTTTAACAAAAAAGATTTGCTTTCAAAATTATTGTGAGCTTTAGCACAGAAGAGATGGGCATACTTTTGCAATGCCTATTAGGAAAATCAGAGAAGGAAGATTAAAAAATTATCAAGAAGCTTCCAGAACATTGTCTTATCTCAGCATCCATTTCTAGTCAAGCATCCTGAGAGGGGTCAGAGAGAGCAATGGGAACAGAGAGTTATAGCAACTCTGGGTATTTTAAATTATAAATTTCCAAAAGTCATATGTTATGATTTATCTCTTTGTTACTAAGGGACATGACTATAAGGCTTCAAAGGAGCTTTTGGTGACCTTGAGGTTGCAGTTATGTTTTATTTTCTTTTGCTATTAATGTTTTGGATTCTTTTCAGAATATCAGATATAACATTCCATTTGAGATAAGATTTTTTTTTTAGTGTTTGTATTTGTTCATGACTGGTGAATGCATATCTACCTTTTTTATTTGTTTGAAGTGGCTCAGTGGCTTTGATGAACTCTCAGTTTGCAGCTTGTCTGAGGGCTTAACTGCAAAGAACTGATATTTTAAGCTGATACTATTCTTGATAAAGAACATCTTTGCAATGTCTTCAGTACAAGAGAAAAATATGATTAATACTCACAGTTTTTCTACTGTACAACTTTAATATGAACTTCAACTTTAAGTCCAAATGCTCAAACACTTCAGTCATGCAACCTATCCCTCCACCTTTAGGAGCCTTTGGCTGAAAAAGCACAATTTAATGGCAGTGATGTATCTGAGTACTTTTATCTAAATTATGCTTAACTTTAGGTAGGTTTATATAAATTTTGGATTGAAATAATTCCTAAATTTGTCTCTTCTTAGGGAAGACCATTTTACATAAATCAGAGAATGCAATATGACATCCTTTGTCTGTCAACTGGGGTATCATGTGTGTATACACATACACATACACATACACGTACACATATTTATATCCATATTATAGTTTGGTGAAGCTTTTAGAGTCTGGTGTCTGATGTGGCTACTCAAAATCTTTAAATTTTACCCCCAGTAAACCCTATGAAATATTGTGCAATACAATGATTGATTGAAAATTGAAAAAACAACCCAGCAACTTGGAACCTTACCTAACTTCTGCCTTCTTAAAGCAAAGTACCTCAGCAAACTCAGTTGTATAGTGTGCAGTCTGGCAATAAGGACAAGATGGCTGTTACACAGCTTTTATAGAGGACCTATAAAAGTCTTCTTGCATCTCTGTCAACCTTAGAGGCAGCCCAGATGAGTGGCATAGATTAGATACCAGACTCGTTAACTGCTTTTAGGCCTATGGGAACACAATTTGAGTTTATAAAGTTATATATAAATAGAGTTATAGATTCACATAAATGTGCATAGGTGCCCTCCTGCTGTACTCGTGCAGCCATTTCTGGGATCGTGCTGTCTGAAGCAACTGATAATGTGTTCAGCTTGATAACCACAGTTCACACACACAGGGACCTGGACCTCTGAAAGAGCTGGGTGTGCTACCTGGGCCATTTTTACCCAGAATGCTTGTTCTGAAAGGTCTTGAAATTGTGAGTAGTTCATAATGTCCATACCCTTCTTCTTCAGATGTGCACAAAGTCTTGCAAATATAATTGCTTCAGAAACTGAATAAACCTGTTCTTGCAGTCCTGGTAGATGTAATGCAAGCAAATGCTAATTCTGAAGGAACTTCCTTTTCTTTGACTACAAGTTTTGTGGGAAAACAAAAAACTTATCCAGGCTATTTTCTTTTTTTCTTAGTCTTTTCATCTAATATAGCATAAAAAATATGATTATCCTTTAAAGAAACAACCTAAGAATTGCAGGTAAATGACTGTATTCAGTAATGTCTTTCTTGTTACACAGGCAGAGTTTGACTCCAAGTTTAGTAAATGTTCTTTTGATACATATTTGTGCTCCAAGGTATGAGTGAGTGAAAAGTACAGTAGAAAGGACTGTCTTTGCCTTGGTATTTGTCAGTCCACAGTCTACTAAAACTCTAGTTATAAATCCTGAACAGCAGTTTGATGTTTCTGCTACTTTAAATTAGCCTTAATGAGGTAAATCAAGCCATTGGTGTCTAATTGGGCTTTAATGAACTGAATTCCTCCAGAAGAGATTTATGGCAAGTTTACCTGACACAAACAATTGCAACCAGGGAAACTCTTTCTCCTCTCCTCCCTCCTCGCCTGCAGCAAGGAAAAACCACAGGAGACACGAAATAGCACAAAGCTGAAACTGTTGCATTGCTTTAGCCGAAAGCGTTCTTGAATTAGCCAGGAATCTCCAGCAGTTAAACGAAGAAATATGTACTCTTCCTTGCAGATGTTTCACTGTCTATTGGCTTGTTTAGGTCAGTGAATAGAAGAGCCGTCAAAATGCAGATGCATTGCAGTCAACGGGGATGAATCTGCTGAAAAAGCCGAGGTTGCTGCTCTAGCACTTCCCCACGCAGGAAACCACAAAACGCTGGAAATGAAGGCCACTGGGTCATTGGGAAAGGCACATAAGTTTATCTGCAAAAAATGATCCTCTCCTAGAAATGGACAAAGATATAACAATGAAAAGAGTTTAAAAACTCAAAAGGTGTTGAGATGGAAGGGTAAAACTTTCTCTGTGTCAAGCAGAGAGCCTGAAACAACCTCCAGCTGTTGCTTTAAGGGTGTAGCTAAGGGTGTTCAGGAAGATGAGACTTGTTTGCACACTTTGGCCCATTATCTCCTTTCCCAGGCCATGGCTCAGTGTGGAAGGATGTCCCCTAATTCCCTCTTGCTACCTGCACTTAGCGTCAACAGGGTAACTTATGCTGTAGACACATTTCAAAACCCTTTATGCCAATGGTTCTGAATTTTAAGTTCTTTGTGCTCCATGTAGGGCTTTATCTCCTTCAATATACAGATAACTTTATTGACAATTCTTATCCTCTAAATGTCTATGGCTACATTATAGGTGAAAACATCCATGCATATGCAAATCCAAATGAATACAACACATATTTGCATGTGTGCTGTAAGCTAGTGATATGAAATGCTGAGCTAATAAGTTCTTTAATCAGAGCTTCAAACACAGGCACTGTATTTCCTATCACCTAAAAGTAAATGAAGAATTTCTACTGGCAAGGTGGTCCTTCTACCTGACTTCTAAATGGAGAATTGTATATTTACCAAATACGGGTTTTATGGAACAGCCATAGCCTGCTGTGCATCCCCAAGGATATCTGATATGCCATTGAGCATTCAACAATCATGAGCCAGGCTTCAAATATAACTGGATTGCCATGAGATCAGGAGGCCTTCTAAATAACAAACAAACAAAAACCACCAATATGTAAATTGTGACTCTTTTAGTTGGCTTCTCTGCTTTTTTAGCCTCTTGTTTGCAGCAAACTTAACTTTGCAAACACAAGGGCTAGAAAGTGCCTCTGTGAGAGAAAGGGAGGGAAGGATGGAGGGACAGAAGGGAGATGAGAGTTCATCATCATAGGAGTCAGGAGCTCCGCACTTTCAGAAAAAAAATAATATCATCATACTGGACCCTGCAGCAGTTTCAAAGCAAAATGGGGCTTTCCCGGTGCTGTAGCAAAGGGTAACTCCTCCCACAGTGGAACAATTTTGAAAAGCATGCAAAAACCCATGAATTTTTCTGCCAAGAGGAAGATGATCAGACCTCTGGTAGCCTTTTTTTTTTTTCCTCTGGCTCAGTGGCTCCAGGCCATAGAGCAAGTTTCTACTGTGAATGTTGGGAATAAATCTACATCTCTTTTGCTTCAGATAGCAAAACTCTCCAAACTGATTAATATTAAATACCTGGCATCAGACAGAGTGCAATTTGAACATGTCTTCAATCAAGTGTGAAAGGCAGAATACCTTTAATACAAGCATTACTACTTGGAAGCTGACTTGCTGCCAAGCTGCCTCAGACCTGCCTTTCACATGGTTAGCTTTCCTGGGGTCTCAACTTTCTTACACAGCCTCAAGCTCACATCCCCACCAGCAACTGCGTGCCCCTGATGGCTGGGAATATGGGAAGGATCGTAAGGCTGGCTTGGAGCCCAGCCGCAATACCGAATCTGCCATAACTCATCTGCCATGAATATGTCCCCTTGAATTCCTCATTTGAAAATTAATGGTGTTTGCATGGCTCAGCACCTGCATATCTAATACACATTTATATACTAGAGGCCAAAATATTGATATCATATTAAAAATTACCACTAAGCGATCCTAGAGCCTTAGGAGGAGAAAAAAGACAGAAAAAGAAAGAGAAATTTTATCAGCTGAAAGTAAGGAAATTCTGGTAAACTGATAATGCATTTAATAAGTCTCTGACTGATTCTGAATAAAATAGCATTAATGAGATAATATTTTGTATGCATTGGAATAGTCTAGTTCATCTTACCATATTGTATTCTTTTAATTATCTGCTTAACACATGCAGACCTCCTGAGTTTTCTTGCATGTTAGAAGTCTTGCTCTTTTCAGTAAAAATCATTAAAGTAGCAATTCATTCATCTGTATCAAATAAGCTCCTATTGCAATAATTACTGTTGAGGAAAGAGATGGAGAAAGGCTATGATTTCTAGCTGAATTGTATTGTAGTCCCATATTTGCATTACATTGGAATACATCTTATTGCATTTTCTATGTAGACAAAGCCCTGTGTACTGTAGTAAAAACATGTAGCAGTAGCGATCAATAGAAGAAATTAATGCTAACAATGAATGCAATCTGAGTGCTTGTTAACATTTCAGAAAGAATACTTTACAGAAGAATATCACAGTTCAAATGCATAATCTTGGGTATATAGTAATTTTCTGTGTTCTCACCCATAATGTGGTGTATAACACAGGTCTAATGATGTCTACGCTGGTAAATATAGCAACTGCAGAAAATACTCTTAAAGTTATGAGAAATCCAGATCTCTCAACATCACTTACACATATAGACATTGCAAGTATTCATTCATCTGGTTGGGATGAGACTTTTCAAGAGAAACCTTTGTGCCTGATTTGGGATTTTTAGTAGCTCATATAGGAAAGATCTTCATATTCTACAGACAAGAAGATCATCATTGTTTAAATACAACCAAATTGCTGCTGGCTCCTAATTGATACAAAGTGTAAATACTACTTCAGCCTGGAATTTAGAAAGGAATATTACTCAAAGTGTTGGTTTTTTGACTATTAATAATGTGTTTCCTCTAAAGTGTTATGTGCTTTCAGCATACAGGTACAGTTCTTTTCGTTACTCCTGCTCCCTGGCCAATGAAAAAAAAAAAGCGTCAGCCCCCTTTCCCCAAACTTGAGGGAGTCTCCCTATGATGGAGTGCAAGAACATCTGATTTGCACATTTACGCCATGTCTTCCATGGATTTATGGTTCCTTGTGCTGCCACCATGAACCTATATTAGGAAATGCTCAGACACACAGTCCAAGGGTTAAGTGCATTTTTTTACTATATCAACCACTTTCATAAATGGTGTTTCTGAGGAAACATTAAATCTTACAGTGTGCATAAATATTTTAGCAAAGTTTTCACTCTGCTTTATTTATATGCTGCAACAGTTATATACCATGTTTTGAATGACAGTTCTTCAAACCATTTCTTTTTGAACCATAAATACACTTACAAAAAGACAGGGTACCTTTTTTGCACACTTAAATGTGCTAAGGGCATTGGGGGGTAATTTCTCAAACACTGTTGATATTTTCTTGCTTCTACAGATGCAATTAATTACAAAAATTTTTTCAAACACTGAAATCCTAGTTCAATTATAGTTATGAAAATGTATGGTGAGACTGCATTAATGTTTTTGTTTAATTAATGGCTGCATTAAACTATCTGATTTCCTAACTGCTGTCATATGCAATCTTTTGCATTGACATTTAGAGGAGTGGTGATGGAGACTAAACCCTCTGCACTTCCTCTACAGGCTCTGGAAAGAAAAGGGTTCCTTCAGAGGTACGATTTAGAGTGTCTGATGTTAAGCTCCTGCTCTAAATCAGCCCCCAGAACTCCCTGTTGTTTACTCACCTCCCCATTGAAGTGAACCTTTGTGAATTCCTCCCTTGTCATTGAAATATGAAATGCAGGTACACTAGAAAGGAAAATGAATAGCCAGATCAAATGCTGCCACTGAAACTCCTCAAAAAGTGATGCTTTCTGTTTTACTCAGTTTCTGGAGATTGCTAGAAGTTTATAAGGTATATTGGAGTCAAGCCTTGTAACATCTGGATTTTTAGGTCTTTCTGATGACTATTTGTGTCCAGTACAGTCTCTATGAATGCGCTAGTGATCAACAGCTAGTAATTTCATTCTCAAAAAAGAGCAGGGCTGGGAACTGATGGACTGCAGAAACCCCAGTGAAGAAGAAAGGCAAAGTGTACAGGCAAAGATGGCTTGAAGTCATTTTCACCACTGAAAGTTTAGGCTGCTTCAAAAGATGATAAACCTAAAAAAGTAACTACTACAGGTGACTGATATCAGTCTAAATTTGCATCTCATTTTTGTGCTCTTTTGTAGCTGTGTTTTGGGTTCAAGAGTTTAATCCACTGCTGCTCTGTGGTCTTCTTTAAGGTGGTTTTCTGGTAAGTGGCTTCTCAACAACTCTGGAAAACACAAAGCACTTTCCCAGGAAACAAAATAGATTCATTGAAGCCACCTGTGTTAAGAAGCCCTCTGCTTGAAAATTAAGGCAAACCAGGACAGTTAGTCCTGAAGTCCCCATGGGCCTTTGGCTGCCAAGAGCAGCACCTTCTTGGTTTGGGAAAAGGTAGTGTGCGGTCCCAGAACACATGCAGAGAAATCATTGCTGAGATTCGCTAACCAACACAGCATTGGCAGGAGGCAGAAGATAGCCCACAGCTGTGGGTACAACCCCACTCTGTCCTGTCCCTGCATTCAGCAAGACTTGGAGGATCAAGACAGGTCCCTCATGAGGACTGTTCCCTTGCTCAAAATTAATATAAGAGCTTGGTCCCCAGTTGAAAAAGTATTTAATAAAGAGTTCCACACTAGTTTCTTTAAATTCTTCATTGCATCTCCTGACAAATTATTTAAAAATTAACAATGGAAAGACAAGTATCAAAATAATCAGGGTTCTTTGAAGCATAAGCATAAGGTTCCTGTGAAATTTTTCTTCTCAAATACAACCTCTTTGTGGTCCTTTTAAAATTTACTGCTCTCTGAATTACAGTTCTAAATGTAAGTAATTTCTTTACCACAGTACAGGTAACTTTTGTGAATATCAGGAGAAGAGGTAGAGTGCTTAGACATTGGTTGCTGGGGACAAGTGCTGATACCTCACAGTGCTGGATTTTGCTATACTTTGTTTCAGAAGCTGGAAACTTGCCAGTTTGTGAGAACACTCTAATTTTGGAATATAGCTATGAAAGCTGAGAGTCTGAGGCCTCTTATGGTCATATTGAGAAGCTGGCAAAATGCTCCACTAAATGTCTTTAAATATGAAAGACAAGATCTCAAACAGATGGAGATTCATATCGCAACTCATAGCATCTAAGTTCTTCAGTGATCTCTTCTAAAACCACCAATATATATACAGAAGTGTGATACGGATGAGTTCAAGTTTGTCAGACAGGAAGAAAACACATCTATTTTCTTAACACCTCAAAGTGGTTATTTATCTTCTGAATATTCTTCCAGAACTCCATCTTGCTACAATGTGCTTTGACTTGTCTGTAGTTGCTTCTTGGTTAAAAAAGAAAATGAAAACTTATTAAAACTTATTTACAAAGTTGTAAATGTTACTGACAGAGTAGATGACTCAAAGGGCAGTCATTTGGAAATCAAAGCTATCCCCATAAAGAATGCAGTGAGGAAAACAGCCCACCTGAAGTGCATATACGCCAATGCACGAAGTATGGGCAATAAGCAGGAGGAGCTAGAGGCCATTGTGAGACAAGGGGACTACGATTTACACAGAATCACAGAATCGCTCGGTTGGAAAAGACCTCTGAGATCATCACGTCCAACCGCTCCTGTCTACACCCTAAACTATATAGGTACCTATATGGTACATTTGGTACATTTGATTTTACTTATTTTACAAACAGCTGGAAAAGGTCTCAAGATCGCTGG
>NW_010185109.1:35572-44317 GCF_000695765.1 Mesitornis unicolor | reverse complement strand
GATATATATTTATATATCCATACCTGTATCATACATATTATGCTTCATAAAATTGTTTCTTGTTTATGATTCACAGATCTCTGAGATTTCAAAAGCTTCTGAAAGAAATCAGTACTGGAATTGTACAGGGGCCTCCATGTTTGTTAGTAACATTTGCAGGTATTCAAATTTAAAAAGTTGAAACCCCTCCATTTAGAGAACTAATGAACAAGAAGTAAGTTGTCTTACTTTGTAAACAGAAATAGGTTGAATTCACCATGGCATAAACGTTTCATTTTTATATTTTCCTCTACATTGTTCTTTCCAGAGAATAAATAAAAATATTTAAATAAAATTATCTGGAAGAAAAGGGGTACTCAAAAAACAGGAAAAAAAGTAGATCAGTTCAGTCATCAAGCTCCAACTCCAAACCATTACTGACAACACCTTAGATTCAGAATAAAACTTGGCCAAGAGTGTCCTTGGTAGGATTTGGGCTAATGGGGAGAGAGAGACCTGCAGTTACAACACAGGGTTTGTACTGCACAGAAATACAGAGGATGTTTGCTTAATATTTATACTCATAAAAGTGGCAACATCCTCCCTCAAGTATAGAAACTGGTTAATCACGACGAGATAAATTGATCAAAGGTCTGTAGATCTGAGTCACTGGGAGCAGCTGGTGTTTAGCAGCCTATGTGTTAGATACCAAGGAAACCTTAAAAACAGGAAATGTCAAACGCAACTCAAGAGAGCAGAACTGTTGTGAACTTGTACTTTTCTGATTCAATCAATGATTTGCAGATGTCCTCCAAAACCTATGGCCAAGTTAAAAGAAGCGAGGCAAGCTTAGTCTTTAAATGAAGCTGACCCATCAGTCAATAATAGCATATCCAAGCTAAAATGATGTGGATTTATTTTCTGCCAGATAAGACAAATGAGTTTCTAAGGCATTTCAAATTATTTTGTTCTTAAAGAAACCTGGGCCTCAAAACCTATTGGTTAAAGAAGCGGTATAGCATCTGTTATTATTTTTAGGGTTTCAGTAACTAATTGCGTTACAGTGTATCAGCCAATTCAGACCTGCAGCCAAAATCTGCTCTGCTACTTTGGTGTAAACCTGAAATAGCTGACCCACTTTTGGGGAAAAGTTAAACTGATTTCACCGAGATCAGAATTTGGTCCCTAAAATCAGCAGTGTAACTCTTCATCAGCCTGGCTCAGTCCCACACGGTTGAAAAGGTTGGGCGATTTACTCTTACTTTGCCTTCAGGAAATGCACAATAATGTTGGACAATTTGAAGGGCATCGCCAAACACCATTGGTATTGAAAAAAGTCTTGCCATTAGCACTGAGGAGGGTTGCTAATCCTTAGAGGAACTGAGTGAGCAAATACATACATGAAAAAGAACTCGGTCTTTCTGCCCCTCAAAAACATTACTGACAAAATTCCTGCCTTAGGAGATGGAATTGGTGTGTTACTCCAATATGAAAGATTGGGAATAGAAATTCCCTCCAGGAATGCAATTTATTTACTGTGCTCTCAGCTGGACAATATTTATTTCCCCCATATTCTGGGAAAAAAAAATATTTTATCTGTTATATTTTAATTAGAGATATGGATGCACACATGAAAAGCTGCAAATCCAGGTGTCGTCTTCTTCCCCTTCTCCACTGCAAGCAAATAAAAAAAAATATATTCTATTAATTTTGTAATTAACAACTACACAGGAAAGCAATAACCTGAATGTTTTACTTTGCTATTGCTGACCTGAAACAACCTTTATTCTAATGTCTGAGAGAACAATGTACTGAATCAGAGCCAAATACAGCACTACCACCCTCATACATAATGCTGTTGGAAAACTTCTTAACCTACAGAGAATAAAACATTCTTCCTCTTTCTGGAGCAAGTTCTTCCCACCAGCCCAGGAGGTTTATTGACCAGTTGTTGTGAGAAACTTTCAAACTATTCTGAAGCCTCTTAAGCA
The DNA here is from genome assembly GCF_000695765.1 of Mesitornis unicolor. Classification (NCBI taxonomy): domain Eukaryota; kingdom Metazoa; phylum Chordata; class Aves; order Mesitornithiformes; family Mesitornithidae; genus Mesitornis; species Mesitornis unicolor. Next base: position 42,347 of record NW_010185109.1, on the reverse strand, counting down.
GTAAATAAAAGAACAATCGAGGAATTTTGGAAGAGAGCCCACCATCCGTGGGTAGAGAGATTTTAAAATAATTCCCTAAAGACTACTGGATTCTAACTTGACAGGTTTATGTTAAGAGAGGGACCCAGAAATTGCTCTGGACAGCCAAGTCACTTCAATGCCCAGATAATGTCAAAAAAGCAAACAAAAGGTAAGAGAGCAATAAAAAAAAAGGGATGTGCATGAAATGTTGCCATATGAAAGATGCCATTACTTACATCAGAGGTTCATGCTTCTCTGCAGATACAGTCAGTACTATGATATCTCAATAAAGGTACTGCCAAATTAGATGGAATTAGGAACTGGAAGCAATAAAGGACATGAAAAAAGATCTCATAGTAAGAGAACTTGATATTGTTGGAGTTGTCTGTTTGAAAGAGAAAACTAACTACAAGCCATCTTAAGAAAATACCAGTCATCTAGAAAAAAAAATATAGACATTAATTTACATAACTAAGTAGGCAATCAGTGAAAAAAATCCCAAAAAGTAGTAAATGTAAAACTGCTGAAGTGGACTTTCTCCAAGTACAATTCATCTGCAGAACCTTCCAAAGCCAAAAATTTAGAAAGGAAATGGAAAGACAAATGCAAGACAAAAAAATTATAGAAATCTTTTAAAGCACAAATACTTCTTCATTGATACTCCAAAGAACACAGTACAAGTCCCAGATCAAAACTTTCTGAAGTCAATGGAATGTTTTTCCATTTGACTCAAATTCAGATGAGCCTATTGTTATGAATTTCCATGATTTGTGAGAGAGGATATAAATCCTAACTTTAAAAGAATACAAATGTAGTTTCTGTGTTATCATTATTTCAAAAGTACTTGTCTTGGTTTCTCCCTTGGGACAGATAATGGAAATGGTAGAAAAAGAAACATAATAAAAATGAAATTTGGAAATAAAATTAACCAGAAAAAGAAGCAGAATCAAATAACAGCACTCCCAAAATTAAATACAGTTATGGAAAGTTGCCATCTGAAGAGCTGACTTGTTCACATCCATTACTCTGAAATCACTTGGAAGATGGCAGATGCCTGAACGTGTGATACTTAGTACTTCATAGAAATCTACAGTAGATGCAGACATATGTAAGAAGTATTTCAGCTGTTTAAACAATCTGTTTTGCACAGAAAAGCTTTTGATCTTTCGGCTGGTAGTTTTCATGAAATATGAGGAAAGAACTTAAATGTAATAACACCATTAGTGAAAACAGTACTTGGAGGCACCTGAACAAAAAACAGATTGGTAAAATTAACACAGACACACACTCACAGAAAAACTGGACTAGAAAATAAATGCAATTATGCAGCTCAATTCACACAGCAACTGGAACAAAATCCAGAACCTTCATTATTTCAAATACTTGCAGCACTGTCCTCCAGTGAGATGGATGTGTGAAAACTGGCTTCATGAGAACTGGAATCTATTTGTACCTTAGTGACTAATAACAAAATCAATGCTCCTTTGTGCTGGGAGAAAGCATCATCTGGGCCTTTATCTCCAGCGCTGATCCGCCAGGAGAGCAAGGTGGAGAAAGACAGCAGGTGGGACAAAGAAGCAAACAGCACAAGAAATAGGAAATGGAAGAAAGTGAGAAGAAATAAAGGAGACAGCAACATGAGCAAAAGACATAAAGAAAGAGAAAATAATGTAATGTCTACAGATGAAGTGACATTTCAACTTAAACTCCATTTTTTTAAGTCAGAGAGGGATTTCCATGGCCCACTGACCTTGTGCTCACCTTCCCCAAAAGGCTCAGTTTCATTCACTGTGCTCTACAGCTACAAGGACTCTGAAGTTTGCTTAACAAAATTTTGCAACAACACTAATTACTTTGCAAGTATTTCACCAAACATTGAAAGCATTTTTGCTACAGGACTTGTTCCCCACTGTTGTTACTTCTTCTCTTAACTTACTATTGAGAGCAGAAAAAAAGATACAGCCAGAGAAAACTGCTCAAAAATACTAGTTAAAAATATTTGCAGAAGAACGAACACACACACTCACACACGCACACACACACACACACTATTAGAACTAGATGAATAGAAATAAATTAAGATTATGAGAGGGAAAGAAGTCTTGCATAGAATGTGAAAATATGGAAAAAAGACACAAAGTGCTGTGGAAACTAAAAGAAAAATAAAACATGACACAAGAAAAAATATAAGGCAATAACAGCTGATTTTATGATTGTCTAGAAATACGATAAATATTGTAGCTACGGAAATCTGAGATAATCCTGAAGCTGACTCCATAGATTTTCCAGCTCGATTTTTTGATAATTCTTTAAAATGCATTTGATGACATTTAAAAAACATTTTAAATGTTTTGTTCCTGTAGCCCAGCCAGGAGCAGGGCAGCTGGGGGCAGTGGGGACAGCCCCAGCCCTGGGCATGAGGCACCTCCCTGGGTACAGGGGTGGGCTGAGCCTGGACCAGGATGTACATGCATCGGTGGGGGTCTGTGGCCCAGCAGGGCTCCCAGGGCTTTTCCAGGCCTTCAGCAATGGCTTGGAAACCAGGACTTGCTTCTCCTTAGTGTCTTTCCTGGCCTCCTTCCTATCCCAGAGAAGAAGCCTACGTAGGGTGGGGTCGGAGCAGGTGACTGCATTAGAGGAGAGAAAAGATGGTCCATGATCCTTGCAGAAGAGGGATTTAAAAGCTCCATGCTCACCAAAGAAACTGAAAGGGGGTCTCAGAAGCAGAGACAGAAAGAGAAAGCTTGTAAATCTCGAAATCTGGACTCCTCTACTCAAAACATGACTATCTCCAACCTAGTCTGTTCCCTCAGCAAAATAATAATGCAAAATCTTGTAGCCCCTCCATGAACAGTGCTACAAAAACCCTAATAACTGTTCCCAATCTGCCTTCCCTTCCTCCACTCTCCTTTACCTGCTCCAAAATTTCTCCACCACCACTGCAAGACTGAGTCATTATGCTGCTGAGAAACTTGGAGCCAGCTCTGGGAGCAGGTCCAGCAGCAGTGCAGCTGCTCTCACACGATGCTGAACCTGAATCATTGAGCTCTGCCAGACACAAGCCACTGGGGTATCTCGGCACACAGATCCCCAGTGCTCCCGCTTGTCACAGAGTTTATTAGCCCAGGCAAAGTGCCAGACCTTGGCAGACCCACGGGTCTGTGGGGTGCAAAGCTTCAAGGTGTGGGAGCACTTCATGATTTTCCAGGTTTTCCATTAATTGAAATTAAACTGAATTTGCCAAAGGGGTGACTGCTCTTGAGCTATTTTTCCCTTTTGGTTATTTTCTCTATAAACAAGTTGACTTAACTCAGCACCTATTATAATTCTTTCCGCAATAGGTTAGAATACAGAATTCATGGATTATCACTGAAAAGTTTTGTGTCAGTCTTTCCACCTGCTGCTGTGGTACCTGGTTCAGTCATGCTTTTGACCAAACTGGAAGCCCAGCTGGCATCTCCAGTTCAAACTCCTGCACTTCTGTGAGCAATTCAGTTGTTCAATGATAACCAAGAGACCTCCAAAGCAATCCATGTTCAATCTCCAACTACCCTCCAAAAAGTGGAGTCTGGAGCAAGTTAATGCATTGTAAAAGTATGATACAGAAAGTAGTTGGGTTACTGAGCTGTGGTGGTCCCCAACCCTTTTATTCAATTTCTGTATCAGTCCAGTCGTATATTATTTGAAGTAATTTGGTTGGACCCAAGGGAAAACAGAACAATTGTTAGAGAAAGAGTTGTCAGCGTGCTTGCAGAGGTTAATATGCAAGAAGTCTTTAAATTCAGAGGATAAACACAAAAGATGTTTTGCTTCCTCCAACAGATAGAAAAGTGAGGACAAACTGAAAATATAATGTCAAGTTACACAAATTATAAATACAACAGAAGTTACAGACTTCTGTGTTATGTCAGAAGAAGAGAATATTAGAAGCAATGAGCAATTAACCCCTGGAAAGACTAAGGAAACTATGTATTTTGTTGATTCTACAAACTACGCTTAGTTAGACAGAATATGGCTTTCACTATAGCTTCACAGATTTTGCTTTACCTCAAGTGTTAGAGGCTAAACTGACACATCTTTGGAAAAAGAGGCAATGAGGCAGCATGTCCACCTGGTGAAAGAATGCAAATCTACTGGGTAACAGGGTTTATGTTTTAAAATTACTTCTGCAGTCACAAAATAGAAGTCTGGTTGTCATTTCCAGGGCTTTCCTTTCATGTTCCCACCAAAAGCATATAGTTGAAAGTAAGTAGCATTACCATCAGAGAAACAGAATTCCCACATTCTCAATGTAGAAAGTATTTTAGTAAGATTACTTAATAATAATACTAACGATTGCCATGAGATTCACAGTACATCAACTTGGTCTAGAAAAGTTACTACCACCCCTGTGTATAGAAATGTTACAATTTCTTTTGTTGGTACTATAAAAAAACCCAAACCCCTAACTTTTAGAAACTTAGCACTCTTTCTTGTACTGAAGTTTTATATTACATTTATCACCATGGTATCCAAACACAAAAGACCTTTAAAATTTCTCTGTAGGAGCTTTCAGCATTCTGCAGAGAACAATACGGATGCTTTCCAAGTAGAGGAAGGGCAAAAAGCACAAGACTAAGAACAACACCAGGGAAAGGCAGAATTTTGGGGCAGCACAGCAGAAGACAGACCCCTCTGTGTGCCAGCTTTTTCACCTGCATGATGAGCTTATAGAGCACAACCATGTTCATAGCATGCTTTGAGCTTTACAGAGAAGAATTATTACGGAAACAGATAAATTATTACCCTGCCAAGATAATGATAGGAAAAAGGCATAAGACCCTGTCTTTGTTGAGCTTGAGCTGAGTTTCAAGTTTTCATAGCGCTGCTCATGCTGAATCTCCAGATGTCTATTTGAAGGAGGTATACAAGCCTTCTCAGCCTCCTCTCACTTTCTCCCTCACTTTTTACTGTTTACTTTGACATAACTGCTGCTGGCTGCACTTAGCATCAGACAAAACAAGCAGTCAGACTAACTTTTCTATCTCAGGTTTTTTTCTAACCATTACACTTTGGATGACTACTATCAGGTACAGAACAGAGTTCCAATTTTTTCACTGACTACCTTATATTCTCTAACTCACTCCCTAACAACTGTCTTCCCCAAAACCAATATGACACTGAAAGACAGTCCAGAAGGTAGACTTTCCCAAACATTTCAAGGGAAGCATATTAAAAAGCTTTTGCATGCCAGGAAAAAAAAAGTGTTATAAATAAGAAAGGAGGAAATGTGACTACTGGAAAATGTGCTGGAACTTGTCTCTCTCAAAGTAACCCTTGTGGCATCCTTACATTTGGTGTTATAATCCAGATACCCACTTTTCAGTGGCACTATGCCATCTTCTGTGAAGTCATAAGAGGGAGCATGTTTTAAGCTATGTAAATAGTGGGCTTTTGGAACATAGGAGGACATAATTACACAGAATTATCATTAAATAAAACAATCCTACTCTTTTAAGTTAGGACATAACATAAGCTAACACCCAATATTGTCAGAAAGCTCAGGAACATAGCAGACTGGATAAAAATGTGATTTATTTCTGGAAAGGAAGAATGAAGACAAAAACAAGCAAGTATGCAGTTGGGTGCACTTTGTTTATCCTCTCTAGGAGTACTTCCATCTACTTCTGTCTAGTTAGCTGGAGAATTCTGGCAGTTTCTTATTCTCTTACTTAGCAGTCATGAAGACAGATCCATTTTCTTTTCAGCACAGATTATCTAAGAGACATTTCTGCTCTGATGGACTACCTGTCACCACGTACAGTCACAAACCAGCAGCATACAAGCTTTCTGAACGACACAATCCTAAAACTGTTCCACAGCAGTGACTTTCAAGAGAAAAAGAGGGTGTAATTCCAGTCTCCTGCCTTTGCTAAGACTTGTAAAAGAGCAATTACTGAATGGAACAGCTGCCGGCTGAGAAATGGAACTACAGAAGCACATGATACGCTATCCATACAGACAGCAACCATTTTATTCCAGAGATTTATTCATAATAAGATACGGTTCCCAAGACAGACATGAACTGGTGATCTAAAGGTGAAAAGCTCCGGATCTTATAGAAATGGTGTCCCTTTTTGCTGCGCAAGTAATAAACTATACGTTGGAGATGTCTCTGACTTCTGGAGGAAGGACCAAAAGCGTAGCAGCATGTTCTGAACAAATACAAAATGTAGCTAATAGGAATACACAATTCATCCCTCTGGTATAGTTCAGAGATTACAAGAATTTCAAGATAATACTCTTTGTATTCAACAGAATCAAAGCAAGTATAACTCGTCTTGGGAAACCAGAGAGCTCACTGTATTAGTTTAGTTTTTTTGCTAAGTACATACTCCTATCATCTGATATTTTGTAATTAGCAGATCCAAGAGTTATCCTGAAAAGGTAATTGCAAATCCTTCAAACATTTTTCTTTTTTAATTAAGTAGGGGTTGATTTGTTGCAATTTGCTAATGAAAACAGTCATTAAAAAATCTAAATATGTTTTTTTCTTTCCTGATTCTGCTTTATAGATTAAATGATGCAACAAATATTTTTATTCCTTTATATCTCAGTTGCTGTTTTTCACACAATTTGAAATCTCTCTGAGATTTTGCAGTTGTCTTCCTCCAGGCAATGTCTGCAAAAACTATATGTTCCTATAACTCTGCATAAAATCAAAGTCAATGATAAAATGGAAAGTGGAGAGGGAGGAGGAAGGAATGAAAGCAGA
>NW_010185109.1:30979-35541 GCF_000695765.1 Mesitornis unicolor | reverse complement strand
TGAACCGTTGATTTATTAGCATATAATACTGGAAACCTCTGTCTAAAAAAAATGGCCCACAAGGTCTGGTTTTGATAATTTTGCCTAGAAAAGAAAATTGACATATAGGGATACATTTTCAAAGCACTGCACAAAATTTTAACAACATGATTTTCATTGACATTAATGAGTCACATGGCTGAAATCCTGAACAGTGCTTTGAAAATATACCCTACAGTCTTTTAAGCCTGCTTTTGCAAAGCTGGAGCAACTGCCTCCTAAGAAACCTTTGGGCTGCGAGTCCAGATTACAACTACAGGCTCCATCCTTCACCCGCCTGAGAAAGCTTCCTTCCACGTTGTGTGAAGATGCCGCAGCAGAAGTGTCTTGGTGTGTGCATGGAGCTGCTCCAGTGACAACCCCACTCCTCCGTGACCAGGAGGGGGTGTGGGTATGGAGAGCAATGTGGTCCAATAGCAGCTGCCGTAATTGGAAACAGCTTCCAAAATGGTTTTAATTATGATGAGATTTGGCCTGGCATCTACTCTAGCCAGAATCAAGATTGCCCAGCGCTCTGTCTTGAGCTCTGTTCTCAGTGTTGTAGTACAAGATCTTCAGATATGTCAACAGGTTCAACAACTGTGATTTTTTTTCCCTTTTCTCTACTAAATGGTGCTACAGAAGGAAACAAACAGGGAAATTTGCAGGGAAATGTGGTAATTGTATTATACCAGCTGCTAACTTATCCCTTCACACAATCTTGCCTGCCTTATATCCTTAGTCCACCACAGCAATAACTTCACATCCTCACTCCTTTCTCACCAATAAAATGAACATTCAAATTGGAACAATTCCTCTTTAGTGAGAAACAGGAAAAAGTTTCCCCTCTCCTCCTGAAAAAAATTGATAGATTTATTTTGGAAAGCTTAAGATCTTGAAATTAAGAAATGGAGAAAGCCAGTAACAGAACAAATCTATTTGCAACATGCCTTTGCTGATGTTAATTAAATGGAATACTATTTATATCCTCTCAGACATAACGAGGGGATCTTGCAAACCTTTGAAATGTTAGACCTGGACAGTCCATAGACACTGTAGAGGAGTGTGGGTTTTGTTAAGCCTGAAAACATTTGGTCATGCAAAAACTGTAAATACTTCAGGCATATATCAAAAGAGGACAGAGTTAACAACTAAAAAGGATGCAGACATTGGCTGAGCTCCATGGCCAAAGTACAGAGCAGTTCTGGGGAGCTGCTTAGTTAGAGGCCTTAGCAGAGCAGCTATGCAGAGAAGCAATATGATCACCTTTGAGGGCTGTCCCAAGACTACTTTCTGTGAAAGGCACAGATAGGAAGGGTGAAGACAAGATACACAAATGGGGGTTTGGATTTTTGCTGTATCCTCTTTCCAGCAAACAGCTGACCAGTGCCGTTCAGGTATTAGAAGCCTATCTTCTTTATTAAAAAGAATAACATTAAGCTTGCACAATTAGTCATAGAAAAAATATTACAGAATCAGTAGGCAACACTGCAGCCATCTTTCTGTATGTGAACTATAAAATCTAGACTTTGAAGATAGGCTAATGTTGATATAGTTGTTATAAAGTTATGGATACATAGCTTAAAACAGCATTTATCTTCCTAAATATACATGAAACAAAAAAAGTAATTCATGCTCACTCCTCGTCTACAGCCAAAGTAGCATAATGCAACTTAGCTCAGTTCTCAATAGGCATTACCCTGCATCTACTGTGGACTTGTAGTACACATGAGGACAATCACTCAAACAAAACTGGGGCTTGATAATAGGTTACCTTGGTCATATATCAGAGAAACTGGAGAATAAATAGCGAAGTGTGTGCACAACAGGGTAGAGGTTAGTAACAAGCATTCAATCCTATACTTTGTCTTTCAGGCTAATCCGCAGAGGTAAAGTAATTACATGATTTTTACAGGGCAGTGGCATTTGCTTGCATTGCAAGTGCTACCTCTTCCTGTTGTGATCTTATTTCAATAAGCTGCAATAAATAGCAAGTGATGATGTACAAATGAAAGCACTACTTTCCTCTACAAGAATATTTTTCTTTTTTTTTTTTTTCAATTTTTGGGTGAGTCTGGGTTTGTTTGCTCAATACACTCACACACACACACACATACGTCACGACATACAAGAAGATAACATGAAGGGTTGCATCACTAACAGGAGCCTTATTTAAAAAAAAACCAACAAACAATCTCATATTTTTTTTTAAGAAAAGGTACAAGCTACAGTCAGCAAAATGCAAGGCAGAAGAGGAGACCTGTGACATGACTTGGAGCAAACTGTGAAGTGACTCCACTTACCTGTTAATTACTGCCTTTCAGCAGAAGGTTACTGCTTCCCGACACAGGACCTGACAGCATGAATGCTCAGGCTTCTCAGTAGAGAGCAAAACTGGTTCATTTGGGTCATCATCAGTGGAGGAGATCATGCAGTACCTACAAGTTCTGTTTCTGCTTTGCAGATAAGCTTCATCTAAGGTAACAGTGCCTGGCAGTTTTAAAAGCAACTTCACAGCAGTACTGTGTTTAAGACTGATATGGCACAGATACATTTAATAAATGAATAAGTTAAGTAACAATTCTTCTGGGATAACATTTTCTTTAAAATTTCTCTGAAATTTTTCATGTTTTGAAATCTGGATATGAAATATTTCCTTCTACTTTAAGATTTTTTTTCATTCAGTATTCAAGGTTGAGTTTCCAGAATAAAAGAAGGGGAAAAGGAAAGACAGGAAAAAAAAATGTACTGCTGGGTTCAGACTTGTAAATGCAAGCACAAAGAACAACAAAAAAAGAATTTGCTACTTTGCTTTCCACAGAGGACAACATCACAAAACAGATTTTGCAAATCATGTGTTTCAATATTTAGAGGAGAATCAAGGACATAGCCCAAAGTCATAATTTTGTAACAATTCTGTAGCCTGGTGCAACAAAATGTTCAATTTAGATGTTTTAAGTCCAGGAAAAAAAATTTTCAAAATTATGGATGTTCCTAAGATGTGTTCATTCTGCCTGCTTTGCAATAGCATAACAAACTTAATAAGCTGTTAAGAGTAGTAAGGACATCATATTAAGTGGTTAAGAAAGTAGAAAGAACACAGCAAGCTCAGGCTTTATCATCTGAAGAAAGCTGCAACATATATTCCTGGTGAGCAATCCTCATGCTCCTTTCCAGCAGCATTACAGTGTAATTTTCTCATTTCTAGAGTCCCTTGAACAAACAAACCAACAACAGCAGATGCAAACAAGAGAACTCGCCATTAAGTGAGGCCTCCCATTCTAGAACTTCATTAAAAATAATATGCCCAAGGATTAATACAAGGATGGTGTTACTGAATCTATCAGTGCAAATCACATTACAGAGCTATATAATAATTGAAAGTAATAACACAAAGCACACAAATACATTTCATGCAACTCTAGAGATGGCCAGTCCTGAGCTTTATCTTGTTCTTCTAAAACCCTCAAAAATAAAAAATAAGTTGTTTTGTCTTTCCTGCAAGACATTGGCTTGGACCACTCTGCAGTCCAAGCACTGGTTCATAGATTCCCCTACAAATCCTTGGGAAAAGGAAATCCCTGTGAATACCAAACACCACCTCCATCCAAAATGAGTGTCCAGCATATTGCATGTATGGAGCAACTACAGTGAGCAAGCATAGGTCGACACTGATATCAACAGCTGTGCTGATTTTAGATATCCATGTCCTTGCACACATTCTAAATCTATGCATGGGCTTGAGCTTTTTAATAAATCTGAAATGAGTTGTACCTGGCAAATTTGCCACTGCTTTGGATAAAATTTGCCACTGCAAATTTGCCGCTGCTTTTGCCACTGCTTTCGCACTTCATCCGAAACATTTTATTAAATGTCTGTGCATGCCAGTGCTAACAAAAGGTGCAGCCATGGGTGGACACCAGCTCATTCAATTTGACCCAAGCCTGTCCAACTCTAAGTCTGCTCTAAATCATTTGCAATACAAATGATCCACTGTAAAGTCAGACCTTTTGTCATTGCCCATCTACCATAACCTGTGGCCCACCCAGATTTCTGTTCCTAGCTAGGCAGCTGTTTGCAAAGTGACAACATTATAACGTACCGAATAACACATTTCACTTGTCTCAGGTGATTTATGACACTAATACTTTTGAATCTCTCTTCTCATAAATAGTGGAAATGGAAACCTTTTACTTTATTTTTCTTTTCTACCAGACTTAACAACACTAATACATACAAAGAATATCTGAACTGGTAAATAACTAGGACCTATTCAGAACAGCATGCACTTTTGGTTCAGACTATAAACTTTCTTCTTTCAATTAAAAAAGAAAGCAGACAGTAAAGTGTGTAGGTCCTGTCTGATAAGATGGAAATATCACTTAATGATTATGATAAAAGAAGGGCTATGTTACAAGAGGTTGGGAAGAGAAGACAGTGGTCATAATCCATTGAGTGTGGTTTCAAGGAGATGCAAACTATTAATTTTTCCTGGAACACAAAATATAAACAGAGCAGTATTTTTTGACACATCAAATGGATAC
>NW_010185109.1:0-30948 GCF_000695765.1 Mesitornis unicolor | reverse complement strand
CCTACAGTCCAAAGCAAAAGAGGAGAGAATGAGAAAGAGCACTCAAGTAACCTGAGAAACCTGTGAATGGTTTTCCTTTGGCCGGATCGCTTCCATGCAGAAGGGAGTCCAGCAACACGTCCCATCAGAAGCTTCATGCAACAGACTCACGAAACAACATACTATCAAATGTAAACAAGAGGTGGTTTCATAACTTAAATAACTCTTCCAAATCATAATGAAGATTCAAGTCTTATTTGCTGTATAAACATAAAATAAAAGACATTTCCTGCCCCAAAGAGGTCACCATTTGAGTAGACAAGACAGACAAAAGCTTGGGCGAGAATAATATTTATGTTTCCCCAACACAGTTGGGAACTGCAGCACTAACTGACGAAATCTATTGTAGTCCTAAAGTACTTTTCACATTACAACCTACACCAGGTCAAAACTTTAAAGTTGATTGCTTGGGTTCTGGCACACAACACTAAAATATCGTGGTGCACACCACTTAAATCACAAATGTTACCTACTGTACATCTATTCACAGACCCAAAGGAATTATGGCAATGCACTGAAGTTCATGCTGCCATTCTCAACAGTTATGACTGATTGAGCTAATTTCCAGTTAGCCCACATAGGTAAATCCAAGCTGCAATTACCCCTCCAGGTAGAAGTATACCTGTTCTCAGTGACTTGCGCAGTGTAGGAAATAAAGAGACTGCAATAAAGCTAATATCTAAACAAGGATATTTGAGTCCCCATCCAGTATCTTGCAGGTCTACCCTTACTCTCTAGGGTCTTTTTAGGGGCAAAAGTTCATTCCTATCTCTGTAAAATTCAGACTGCACTAATATCTCTGACTGTGGTGTGTGGGATGTAGGAAGTGCATGAACTCAACAGCAGGAGAGACTTTTTTACTTCCCTTCACACTCAAGACAGAAACAGTTTCACTGCCAAGAAAGCCATATAACACACATATGAATGCCCATATAATTTGGGTGCCTTGTCCCACATTAGACCTGGCTCTGGATTTATATGGCATTGAAATAGGAGAAGGGGAAGGACAACAAAAACTAACTTAGGTCAGATTGATAATCAGAAAGATTAACTTAGACTGCTCTGAGCTTGGACACTTGGACTTTTTATAGTTTGGTGCTACTTCTAGATATATTTTTAAGCTAATATACTCCATTAAAAGGCATGCCTTTTAAAAATAAACTTCCTTTAAAAGAAATTAAATCTCATGGCAGCTTGTTGATTAAATCTTTAGCTTTGTGGAACACCTGAGCAAACAATAACAGCAAATTTCTGACACCATATAAGCAACTTTCTCCAGAATAGCTGCTGAACTACATCGGGTGATAAATTCTGTCTCTCCAGTGATGGCAACTGTGGTGGGTTGGCCCTGGCTGGATGCCAGGTGCCCACCAAAGCTGCTCTGTCACTCTCCTCCTCAACTGGACAGGGGAGAGAAAATATAATGAAAAGCTCATAAGGACAGGGAGAGATCACTCACCAAACACTGTCACAGCCAAAACAGACTCAACTTGGGGAAATTAGTTTAGTTTATTAACAATCAAATCAGAGTTGGATAATGAGAAATAAAAACAAATCTTAAAAAAACCTTCCCATCACCCTTCCCTTCTTCCTGTGAACAACTTCACTCCCAATTTTCTCTACCTCCCACCCTGCCCTGAGTGGTACAGGGGAATGGGGAATGGGGACTATGGTCAGTTCATCACATGCTGTTTCTGACACTCCTTCCTTCTCATGGGGAGGACTCCTCACACTTGTCCCCTGCTTCAGTGTGGGGTCTCTCCCACCGGAGACAGTCCTCCACAAACTTCTCCAATATGAGTCCTTCCCACAGGCCACAGTTCTTCACAAACTGGTCCACCATGGGTGCCTTCCATGGGGTGCAGCCCTTCAGGAACAGACAGCTCCAGTGTGAGTCCCCCATGGGATCACAAGTCCTGCCAGCAAACCTGCTCCAGCCCTGCTCCAGCATGGGCTCCTCTCTCCATGGGTCCGCAGGTCCTGCCAGAAGCCTGCTAAAGTGCAGGCTTCCCATGGGGTCACAGCCTCCTTTGGGCATCCGCCTGCTCTGGTGTGGGGTCCTCCACGGGCTGCAGGTGGATCTCTACTCCACTGTTAACCCCCTTGGACTGCAGGGAGACAGCTGCCACACCATGGTCTTCACCATGGGCTACGGGGGAATCTCTGCTCCTCCACCTTGAGCATCTCCTTCTCATCCTTTTTCACTGACCTTGGTGTCTGCAAAGTTGTTTCTCTCACATATTCTCACTCCTCTCTTCTGCTGCAGCTGCTGTGCTGTGCAGTAACTTTTTTGCCGTTTGAAACACATTATCACAGAGGCACTATCACCATTGCTGGTTGGCCTAGCCTTGGCCAGTGGTGGGTCAGTCTAGGAGCCGGCTGGCATTGACTCTGTCTGACAGAGAAGAAGCTTCTAGCAGCTTCCCACAGAAATCACCCCTGTAGCCCCCCTGCTATCAAAACCTTGCCACACAAACCCAATACAGCAACAAAGGCATTTTCCTGCACACCACAAGCTGTGCCACCCAGTGGCAATCCTCTTTTGGTGGGACCTGAAGCCTCTGGCCTCCTCTCTGCCAGCACTGGAGCAGGAAATATGCATTGTTGCATTTGAAATGGTGTTTCAAGGTAGCTCACTGACAGCCAGCAAGAGCCGTCTTGCAGAAATATCATCAGCTTTAACTATTTATAGCACACTCATTTAGCTGCAACTTTTTTTTTTCCCGCAGGGGATGGGGGGGTCAGTATCTTCCATCAGTATTTTGACAGCTTGTGAAATGTGAATATAGCTGGGTGACACATTACAATTCTGCAGACCTATGTGAAGGGAGGGAATTTTACATTTTACATTCAGAAGACTGCACAGTGCTTCACACTGGTGGCCAAAGATTACAAGGTAGATTAAATTTTGATAAAGAATTAAAATACTTCTTTCAAGTCTTCCCATCTTTGGATTTTAGGAAATTCAGTTCTCTTTGTTTTCCTTTCTTTACTTTTCCTAAAGTAAAACATTCACTTTTAAAATCAGAAGACTTCTTAAATCATTAAAATTTTCTTAAAATATGTAAGATGAGCTCTTTAAAGATATCCACAGTTCTTTAACTTCAGTTAATTTCTTTGTAACATCCATCTCACTGAGGTAAGCCACTAACAAAGCTTTACTTTTTCAGCCACTTTTGTCAAAATCCTACATCAAATCAACAGGAGAGAGATCATCTACTCAACATGTGGTTAAAAGAATTCAACACAGATATCTTCAGTTATATAAAAAACAGTTCTCCCAGAGGCAGGAGGCATCTTATTCTTTCTCCCCTTGCCCAGAGAGCTCTGGTGGAGAGGTCTTCAACCACCCTTACAAAACAGCTCTCCAAGGATTGGGCATTAGGCCCCTGCATCTGAACTTCCCTCCAGAGCCACTTTCAATCTGCCATCCAAGTGAGCTGCATACTCTCTGCTCAGTTTACCTGCAAATGGTACCTCATGAATATCATTCTGCCTTGTACCTTCCACCTCTCTGCTCTCTTTTCTCATCACAATGCCAAGTAGACGTATGAGTTTCCACCACAGAGAGCAAGCAGCTCCAGCAGGCTTTTTGAACTACTCATACTGAAGCAAGATCTACATTCAGACATGATCCTCTGGGGCCTCTTCACTGTTCTCTGGATTTGTCAAAATCTGTCCCTTTCAATGATGAAAAAATGCTGTATGTTGATGCAGCATAGAATCATTGAACGGGTTGAAAGGGACCTTTAAAGATCATCCAGTCCAACCCCCCTGCAGTAAGCAGGGACAACATTAATAAATCAGGTTGCTTAGAGCCCCATCAAGCCTGACCTTGAATGTCCCCAGGGATGGGACCTCCACCACCTCAATGGGCAACCTGTTCCACTGTTTCACCACCCTCACAGCAAAGAACTTCTTCCTAATGTCTAATCCAAATCTACACTGCTCTAGTTCGTGAGTGATGTTGGAAGTTCAACCATACCTCTTGCAATGGAAGAAAAGCTGTCTTGTGAGAGCTGCTCAACGAGGTATGTAACACCATACTGGGATGTTTATTGTTTGACCACACTGAAGCATATGTGAGCAGGTTTGGGAAATCAGTATGGTGATGTAGTTAAATAGCACTAAGTTGCTGACACATTCTTTAAGGAAACTGAGGTGTGCTCACACAAGCATATCCACTCCCAGCCCAACCTGTCTGAAATAATTAGGCTGTTCAGGGATCATGGAAGTCCTAGGAGAAGACAAGGGGAGGAAACTCATGGCTGTAAGACGGACATAGGTAGTGTAAACTGTTGTGTTACAATGGGATCCTTCCCTCAGGTGTCCTTTCTTCTTAGTGCTGAATTTAGTTCCAAGGTGACTTTTGCTGACTGACTTTATCACTGGGCAAAGACTGGCCAAGGGAGACCCATGAAAGAACACAGTCTCCTCAGAACACAGTCTCAGATCTCCTTAGAAAAATAATTTCAAGCCTAAGTGAAAGACATGTATCAGTCTTCCCCACTAGAGGTGGTGGCACAGCATCAAATACAGAAGGAGTGCATGTTTGTAAAAATCAGGACATTTTTGATGTAGCTAGTCCAGTTGTTATTACACTACTTGTCTTTATCTATTCAAAATTGTGTCACTTATGGTGGTAAACATTAAAAATACAATACTCAATAGCAACCAATGTTTGTGCTCCATAGTATTCAGAAAGGACAGAAGCTCCTTCAGAGGGTCTGATGATTGGCAGCAATAACGCTTTCACATATACTGCTTCTTTGTGTGAACGTCGCAGCTGGAGAAAGTCTTTGACTGGTGTTCTTGAGACTACAGACTCCGTAAGAGAAAAGCATGGTCATATAAGGAGGTTTGTTTTGATGCACTGTCAATATGACCACGTTTACTACAAGAATTAAAACTGTTTACAGAAAAGGAAATGTCATTCTCGTTCCTTTGTGTGAGGCAGATGTGTGCTTCTCCTCCTCACTCTGAAGGCAAGACTTTCTAGTGATTCCTTTTGGGATGGCACAAGGAAAATGCTCCCTTCCTTTTTAATCTACCATAGCCACGACCTGACCACAAACTGTGACAAAAGAACAGTGTTTTTATGAGGCCCATTCCATGTTTGATTTCTCTGCTGAAACTGCTAGCAGCCGTACTCCCCTTCAGGATGGCTTTTCCAAGGATATCTTCACACTCTAGAATTTACAGGACAAGTGCTCTCTGCTATCCTTTAGTTTGCTCTTGTTGGGTTGGTTGTTACAGGCTTTTCTTGGGATCTTATCTACTTAGTCAAGTTAACTTGATGTAGCAAATACTGTATCAGTCTGTAAATTAGGTGACCTCAAACAAGGTTGAAAAGCAACAGGAATGTGGTAGAGGTTACGTTGCCTATGCATTTGAGATGCACATCTTTCAACAGCACTGGCCATGCAATCGAGGAAGGTTATAGAGACAGGACCTGCTTTTCTGGTTGAAGTCACTAGGACCAGAAGTGTTATTGCCAAAGGGGCTGCACCCAGCCTAACTTGTGAGGTTAGGGTGTAAGGGGATATTTTTCATATTTCTCTTTAATATTCTGACCACTTGAAAAGAACAAACCAGCAACATTGTAACAGCTATGCCTTACTTAGCACTGAGGGTGTTATTTCTCAATTGGACAAGGTTTCATAATACCACTTCAATGGTTTTACCTACATTTTTAATGCACTCACAAGAAGCCCTACTGCCAACCTTTTAAATCTCTGAACAGAAAGGGAAAACCAAAGGAAAAACACTACAGAAAAGAGCTACTGGAGAAATGCAGTTTCACTAACTTTGCTGTTATATACCTGTGCATCTTCAAACAGTGAGATTTAAAAATTGTGTTGATGAAAATCATTGGTTTCAATATACCACTTGTTCTGAAACTTATTGAAAACAGACTAAGTATCATTCAACCATTCCATTGCCAGTCTTTTGGAGTTGTTCCAGGATCATCTGAATAAGTATCACAGAGGCAAGCTGAAAATATTGAAGATCCAACTAACTTGACTAGCCCTTACAGTATGGGTGTAGAAGGTCCTGCTTTGTCCCTCAGCCTCAGACTGAGGGAGTTACTTAGGAGAACTGAAAGGTTACCAGGAGTTGGGATGCAAGAATGAGCTTCTGGGAGTTAGAAAGTGTCTCAAAGAATGGAAGAGAAAATCTTTTTGTTTTACCAAAAGCCATCATATGCAGTAACATTTGCACCAGCCTCACTGCAAGATGAACTCAAACCACAAGCAGGAGGCTCAACTGGTTGTTACACTAGGTATACAGTTTTTATTTTTTATACTATTAGAAATTACACAAAACTCTCAAAAAGAAAATACACTTTGTTTTTAAACGACCTGTCTTTTGATCATTTTCTTTGATATGTTTTTGAAGCTCAGTAAGCAAAAACCACAAAAAAACAGAGCCCATACTCCCTCCTGTTAGGATCAGCTATCTTTTAGTTTCCACCTACTATTAAAAAACTGTACAAAACTGGACTGACCGTGAGCACTGATGTAGTTCAGCTCCTCCTAAAAACAACAGTAGTTTTCAGCTTTTGGTTAGCTTACAGTTTCACCTGAGTGGCTTTAAAGAACAGTACTTGACATAGATTAGATGCAAGCTAAATTGAAAGGTCATCTGATGTAAATTATTGCAGTCCTGCCAAAGTCAGCAATACCAATTCAGGCTATCAGATTATAGAGTCTTTAATATTCTTATTAATGCAAGCTAAAGAAAACTTCCCTACAGTTAACTGGTTTTAATTCGCCATTCTAAAATCACTCTAATTTCACTCTAATACGCATAATGTGAATGAAATGGGTCCTGACAGTATCAGACTCTTCTGCTTCTTAGGGTAATGATGTTGTTTCTACTTATTGTACCAATTGTTTTTTGTTTCCATACATAAGCCTTACAAAGGGAAAGTTTCTGCTACAAGCAGATATTATTTCTGGAATAATCTTATGAGTCTGCTTCATCTATCAATATTTGAAAAAAACTAATAGTCAGTAATGCCACTAGTGTGCATTACCTGAACATGACCATTTCTGTACACCACAATCATCAAATGTTTGTATCAGCAGCCAGAGGAGCTGCAGAAATATAACTCTAATCTATCTTGAACTACGATATTATGATGTCATACTATTTGTGACATCACTTATGACTATAATAAGGAGCAGAAGAGAAGCATTTGCCATTTGCATTTTCTTAATAAAGATTACTTCTGCTTAAACTCAGAAATATTGCAGTTGAAAACAAAACCCATAGTACAAATAGTTCAAAACACTTTAATTTTTCATACAGACCCAAACACAATGCAGAACAATAAATTCTTCTGCTTTATTGTACTACTTCTTTTTTTTCTCAGTCATTTCTTTAAAAAACCACAGCATATACCTGAAATCCCACTTTACTCCTCTGCAATGACTTAGGAAAACGACCCTTTCAGTAACTAAATTTAAGTGTTATACAATCTCCGTAACCACAGGCCTAGCTAACAGACTGTCATAGGACAAATTAAATGTTACTACAATTCACATTTCCTTAGAAAAAAAAAGTGTGACATTTCACAGAAGCCACATGGAGACTGTTGTTTATAAAAAATCAGGACAGATTTTCATGGTAGTAACCACCGGTGAGCTTTCACAGAAGTTATGAAAACTGTGCCAGTTACTTCAACACAGAAATTAGCCCAGAATTCTAATTATTACAGTAACTTTTGGGTAGCATTAAGCAACTCTTGCTCACCAAATTTATTCTAATGAAAGCTGAAATCTCTGCAGGCTTCTAATATTCTGATTAAGTGTAAAATTTCATTAATAGAAAAAGTTTAGAATATCAACTGACGTCATATTTTGGAGGCAAGATCTGGGACGTAAAGCTGGAGTTTTGTTCTAAAGTGAACTGAAAAATCTTCTACTTCTTTCAAAAGTTAAGTTACACAGGTTTTCAGAACAGATTGAAAAAATGAAATCACTTTCTTTTGGCTCCCTGTACCCCCTAACTTTCAGGGAAACAACTAAGCTTTAAGACAACAATTAACTTCTGAGAGTCTGCAGGATAGGATTTGGGTTTGTTTTTGTTTGCTTGCTCCACAGATAGCAATTTTCCCTACACCTACACAACTTGAGCATCTGTCTGTAGACAGAACTGTCTGCGCTTTATAGCTCACGCCAGAGGAGCTCCATTTAGAAGGGTGTATCACCCTGATGCCAGAAGTTTATTTTTGCTCTATGAAAACAAGGTGTCTCGATACACAAATCCTCATCCTGAACAATAAACAATCACAGATAGCAGACATCTATGATTTACTAAAGTTAAACTAAATTTGAGGTGTGGTAGTATGTGTCTGCTAGTGTGCATGCCAGTCCTTGTAAGGCTGGGCACCATCTTTTGGGGAATTGTTTTTTGTTTGGTTAACAAGAGTTTGACTTTATTAAAAAAGCAAGGGATAAAGGCAAACACAATACAATTATTTATTTTTTATTTCTCTGGATTCAAAAGTTCTGTGTTAAATCACAATTCATCACAATTCAACGCCCAAATAGCCTGGTGAGTGAGAAACCCTGGAGTAAGTAAACTTCCTATTCGACTAAAGAAGAGATCCTGCTCCTGTTATCAGACATGTCCTTTGAGATACATTTAGTGAAGCCAGTGTGGCTTCCAGTGTGCAAGCAATCAGTAATAAAGAGCTCTTGCAGTTCCGCTTTCTGTCAGTCTTAAATAAGTCTGAGTTATATTTTTACTGCATTTACTACAAATGTTGAGAAGGAAAGAAAGGCTTCGGATTCATGATACAGTAACAAATGGTGAGAATTTCATTTTCAGGGGCTGTGAGGGTAGCAACTCAAACTGAGGAATTTCTGAAACAATTTTCTCTTCACACGGGACCCTGTTGTCCCAGAGGCAGGCAGCATGCTAGCTGAAGCCCAGGACTGCCCTAAAATAGCTGTACCTGGCCCTTGTTCACAGCTGGCTTGCAGCCAGTAAACCTCAGTGTGGGATGAGCACCCTCCGTCTGTCTGCAACTCTCTATATAGATATACCCTGAGGCTTCCTGGAAGCAGCTTCCAGCTTCCTCAATTTTCAGAACTCATATAGGCTTAGAAATGCCTATGGGTACTTTTAGCGATGATACTCGGTTATTCTTTCCAAGCTAAGGAATATCAAAACACAGCAGAGGTCCGTTCTTATTTCTCTCGCTTTCTGTGCTGTGTCCTGGGAACCTTTAACAAATACTTTGCTTTTTTCAGCACTGAACTTTCCATACACACATTTAATGACTCTCATTAAGTGAGATAGAGGGTCATGTTGCTTCCCTGCAAATCTCCAAGGAGCCATAAAGAATGGGAGACGCTCATGGCATTGTGCAGGTTTTTTGTGAAATGGGGGGGTTCAGAAGTAGATCACAATAAAACACTGCTGGAAACTAAAATATGGAGAAAGTGAATGTTAAATTAGTTAATTCTTAGTATGTAATTCATCAAATTCTAGCACAGGCTTCAGTTAGCTCTAGTGGTATTGAAAAACCTCGCACAATGCAGTATTTGAAAGAGAACCACTGAGATCTTGTCTTTTCTGAAGAGCTGCAGAACAACTCCTGGCTGCCTCCTGTCAGCCACCTCCTGTACACATCTCAGCTGCACTATCTGGTAGGACAGATCTGAAAAGTCTTTGGAAAAGGTCAGAATAGCAAACAGGAATAAAATCCTTGATTTCTTTCCAGTGATCCAATAGCACTACACTGGGAAGCACTTTTCTTCTCAAACACCTCCTTTGTGAGGATGGCAGGACTTGAGATGTAGTAATTACTCCATTAGAAGAACAGAGGACAATGAGGAAGAAGGCACTTCTTCCCCTTTATCACCAACTGATACAATGAGCATCCTTGCATCACATGATACCACCACACCTCACAAAGTCCTCCTCCTATTGCCCTACAGAGTTCGATTTGCCAAGGTGAATGCAAAGCCACTCTTAAAAAGCATGTTTTTTCCACAAATAGCCGTACTGATGTCAACAAGGTTAATGCATAGAATACAGTGCTCATCAGACCAAGAGTGAGGCAGGCTGAGAGATCATTACATCTATTTCTTAGTTAAAGGCTCCATTTCCAATTGAAGGTGTTAGGACTGCTGTGCATCTTTCTCTAATTCCTCCATTTCACCTCTCTCAGAGCTGCACCCCTCAAGACTCATTTGCCACCCCCCAAAATAGTCAGCTGAGAAACACCTTAAAAATCCACTTGGAACAGACAACTTCTAGAATTAGGAGAAAGGACTTTCCCTTTAGACTGTCATAACAACTGGGAAAACTCTTATGAACTGACCATATTGTTCATGACACTGGATGTCCTTCCAGGGCTGCAACTAATTCCTAGGCTCATCTAACACTAAAAATGGATTTCAGAATTACTCGGACTAGGAAAATACATCACGAGAAAAAACTTGAGCTCATCCCACATTTAGAGAACAGGAAACATAAAATAGTCAAGAAGTCTCTGAAAAATGCAAGGTAAAAGTGGAAAGATCAAAAAGGAAACCACAAGAGGGCAGATGGACTACATAATGGATGATGAAATGATTAAATACAGAAGGAAAAAAAAGGAAAGGTGTCTTATCTCTTAAGAGAAACCTTATCTGGGGAAACAAGTATTTTATGCAGAAGTTGGCAAGTTAGGAGCATGAAGGGAACTCTACTTTTTTCACTTAAAGACACTGGAATTTTTACAAGCTGAATAGTGTTGTATCAATGATTATGGAGATTTGGAGGCCCTCCAGGTATCCATGGGAATGACTGACACATACACCTTTGCTCCCACACGCTTTAGCCTCTCTGGAGGGACTGGCAAGCAAAGTGACAATTAAATCCTTGGTCTTGTGACAGAGACTTTTAAATACTCCGCAGCAATGAAATCAGAGCTCAAATGATAGCCCAAGTCTTCATTCATGTAGACAGTCACAGGAACCTAACCATTTAGGAGGAGAAAGGGGTAACTTGCAGGACTAAGACAGACAGCTGGACACTTACAGAGACTTTCTTCATTTATGGACAACACTGTGGTCTTCTTGTAGTCCATGTTAAAGCGCTCTCTCACTTCCATGGGGTAGCATTCACACACACTTACTTTACTCCTAGAGGTACAGTCAAGCGCTGTACAGGAAGTTTTAGCATCTTTTTGCTTTCCTTAACGTGCTTGAGCTCTGGATCAGACTCTCTCAGATTTTGAATTCTCCAGGGGACGCTCAGCTTTGGGCACTCTGCAGCAAGGACTGTGCCAGTTGCCACCAGCACTTTGCTTAGGGAGATGGTCTGGGCCTGCAGCTTTCCTGCTAAGGCAATCTGGCAGTTCTGAGGCTTTCTTAAAAAGAATGCAAGTAACATTGCCAAATCGGGTGGTACTATAGAGAATAAAGAGTAGACTCAGTTTATAACCTGAAAGATGTAGGTTGGAAGCCTGCTTAGTTATTTCCAGGGTCCTTGACTAGAAAAGCCTAAAACCACCAACTGCCACTTCTACTGAATGCAGACTGTTCATCTTTCATTAAGCATGGCTATGTTCTCTACATTAAAACATTACAAAAACCTCCCAATCACATTTTCTATCTGCTATGTAGCTTATTATAAATATATCTGAGTAATCTGTAAAACTTCTGATTTCAAAGGTTTCTTTTTCTAATGTTCACGCTACTGTTTTTTTATTCTTATACTTAGTCCCCTTTTAATCTTAAAGACATACAATAAAAAAGAAACACATGTCTATGCTAAAGCTTCACTCCAAGTTCTGCTTTAATTCACAAGAGTTTTTTGCTGACTTCAGAGGGAAGAGATCCAATTCCAAAGGAGAAAACAATGTTTAAGGAAAAAAAAAACATTTAGTGAGATTAAAACCAACATTTGTTGACACCAGTTCACATTGCTACACAGATGATAATGTGAAGGTCATGTGCTCTGAACTATACAAATATTTTCAGCATGGCACAGTTTATGGCAGCAACTGTGCTAATATCAAAATGTGCAGACAAATTATTTGGGAGGGCTTATACCAGGTGTAAAAAGGGGAAGTATCCTTATGAGGAATATGTGGTGTCTGCTGTATATATCAATCTGAAAACGAGATTGCAAACACTGCAGGAGCTGAAGGCTGGATTCTTGCCTGGTTTATGTTTTAAATCAACAGTTTTCATTTCATTAGGTATATACTGTAATTATATACTATAATCAAGAGTTGACTTTGACACAGAAAATTTCAGTACGTAATGCAGCTTAGTCCTTTATAAAAGACATTTATACAATATAGTCCTAATATCACGCACAAAAACACAGTGACTGATGGAACGAAGGCTCTGCGTTACTGGTGATGGGACCTGAGACACTTTGGCTCTCAGCTGCTTGCTCCAACCTAGCTCGGGTAAGTCTGATCAAACCACTTACCAGCCAACAGCAACCTCATGATCTCTGCCAAATGAGCTTGTTGTTAGCTCAGCTGTTAGCGGACATCTGACAACAATATCACTGCGCCCTCAGTTTTTATTGTTAAGTTTCAGGTCAGAACTTCTAAATGGATAACCTTAGAGACAGCTTCCCCAGAAAAGATTTGAGATATATTCATGGGCCGACACAGAAAACCCTGGACTGCTGATTTCTACATTCATATCATCCATGCTGGAGAATCTGAAATTTCAGGAGCTATCACAGTCTGATGAATCTATGAAAAAAGGTAGGTTAAGTAATGACATATATTCTCGAGTAATGGAGGAGCTAAGGAATCTGAGATAGTTGAGCTTGCCTAAATGCTAGCAGAACAAAAGAAAGAGCTCATTGGGATGTTTTTCTTCATACCTTGCTGACACATCATCTTTCCACAAGGTAGCAGAGCCCTCATGAATCCCAGCTGCCATCCTCTGCTCCCTCACAGAGCACTTTCTAAGTGGGAAGGATCCACAGAGTTCCCTCTCTCTCAAGCAGTAGAGAAAAACCATTGTAACTTCTGATCCTCTGTCCAAAGCTGAGGGAAAAGGAAAGCTGGGTAGAAGACTGGCATGTGGTCACTTCTTAACTGATCATGCATGATTTAGTTCAGGAAGTGAACTAAGATTTGGATCTATCCCAAGTTATAGGATATCAGTTGCGTGGTAAATGTAGTTTACCAACTGAACAGTCACATCAGGTACCTTTGTCTTTTTTTCTTGTAGGGTTGTGACAAACAAGCTTATACACAACTCTAACACTCCGTTTCAAATTTCTACTTTCAATTGTTCGTAATTTTGCTGCAGTCAAAACAATGTTAATTAAGTTAAGTTGCCTGTGTAGTAAATACTAAAAATGTCAGAACTAACTCTGACCTTCTATGTAGAGCAGAAAACAGTCTATCACATAATTTTTTTCTGTAATTCATTTTTTGCATTGGGGAAACAGTAAGCTACTCTTTCCAAGGCACTGGGCTGGTTCCAGGAGACCTGTTTCTCTCCCTAATTCTGCCACAAAGATGTTATACAAAATATCATCATGAAGGTGCTTTCCTATATTTTAGTCAAAGAACCACCTAAGCTTCTTGGAAAAAAATCCTGGGACCATCTTTTGCAGCACTTCCACGATTGTTTAATCTAAGTAAATAGCTAAACACTCAAAGTTTGGTTGTATGTATAGGAATACAGGTGAATAGTTTTGCAAGCCTTATAGTCTACAGTAGCTCACAGACCACAGGTTACAAAGCACGGTACTTCAGGTGTTAAGCATGGTACTTAAGCTTCTTGTAGTCTTAATTTTGACATTTACTGAATGAGGGAAGCTTGATTTTGGAAGCTTAAGATTTTAATGTTTCTTTGTATGTTGTCAGGGGCTTTGCCTACAAGGTCTGTAGATGGCTGGGCACAATCTCTCTCTTTAGCTTTCACCTCTGAAGCAATCAGGGCAGCCATTTCCCCCAAATTCTTATGTATAACTAGAATTAGTTTAGCTTTGTGCAGTACAGTAGCTATTCATAGAGAGTATCCTCAAAGGAAAATAAAAGAAATATTGCTACTTTCCTATTGTTTCCTATAATTTCCTGTATTTCTATAATTTATTTTTTTTTCTTTAATCCAATATCACTAGAGAAGAATTTTTTTCCCAAGCAGAGGTGAGACAAAAATGGATCACTGTGATTCTGCATTGTTTCTGACTTCAAGACTCCTTGAAGTCCCCCACTCAGGACATGATGAAATCTCACTCTAAGGAGTAGAATGTATCCCTTGAGATCTTGATCTAGGGTGTAGGTTGTATCCCTTGATGCACTGATGACAGATAATCCTTCTATCTCAGGGAGTTTTCCTAGGACAGAGGAAGCATCCATGCAAGATCCTGCTGAGAAAATAATTGTTATGCAATTTGTAGTGCAACCACTTATCCACCTACACCTCCTGAGCTCCATAAAACTCACACACAAAAGCTCTCAGGTAATGGTCATAGGACACAACACCTTCGCCCTCACCACCAATGAATTTTATTTCTCATTCCCCTGTGAATTAAGGCAAATATTTTGCCTGTAGGAATCGAATCTCATATTTAATATACAGAGCTATGGTAAATTACTGTGTGACTATCAGAAGATTAATTTATCTCAGATTGAAAGTACAACTCACAACAATTTATAACCACCTTACTCATAGTGTTAAAAATGGTCTTTTTCTATCATGTAACTTATGAAAGGACATGTTCAGGAATTAAAAAAAAACAAACTACAAAACATACCATGCTTTTTAAAAAGTTCATTAATTATTACTTACACTGAGTTGTGAAACAAAGTGTAAATTGGAATTGAAGTGCATGATCTCTCATGTCAGCTTATATTCTTATTGAGGCATATACTGGATAATTAATATATTGTATAGTGAATACTGAATATACTAACCAGTTGAGCTTATAATTTTCTTACTTTAATAAGTAATTTCGTATCACATATATGCAATCCATCCCTTTAAGAATAACATGGGACACCTGATTGCATAAACCATCTACAGACAGACTTATTTTACAAGGTCTTGGTTGTGCACCCATGCGGTGGATTCTGTAAAAACAAATAAAAAGGCAAAGCTTGACTTAATAAACCTGTATTTCAAGAAAGCAATGCAGAGAGAATAAAGTTAGCATCTACTTGTGGGTGTTATGTGTTAAGTACTGCAAGTGAGGTATAATTTACTAATCTGAGTCAAGCCAAAACAACAAGCCTACTTTATTCATTTGGTGCTTTCTGTTCCATACAAGAGATATGATACTTGAAGAAGCCAAAAGAGAGACTTAACACCCAAAGTTTTAAACTCTGACATATTTAGCAGAGGCCAAAGATCTGTAGAGATGAAACTGTTCCCAAAGAAGATTCAGGCATGCTGTCAAGGCAGCCAGTATAGGAAGTTTAGTGCAACAGCTGTCCTGTAAATAAATAGAGGAAAATATTTTCCAGGGATTTGATATCTTCACCAACACTTGCCAAGATGGACTTAAGCCCACAGAAAAGCAGTCCTCTGTAACAGTGGGTTGTTGGATTTTTTTTCTCTGAGCCACATATGTTTATTCACCCACACAAGTCTGAGTTTGCAGTACCCCCTGCTGTCTTTAAGAAATCCATTGAATAATGGTTGTTTCTGTATTTTCTGGTGTTGCACCTCCAACACTGAATATGCTTAAGTTGTCTCACATGCATAGATGACATCAGTCCATTTTCCTGATTTATTCTTTACACCTATCCTGCAGCAAAAATGGACTATGTTCTTCAGCAGTAAAGCTGAAGCCTTTTTAAAATGAAGATTAAGTTTGCTATACACAATTTATTTGCAAAACCACAAAACAGCAATAAAATGGCTCACAGAAAAATGCATAGATCAGCAGTTATCTGCAAAATCTCAGGCACAAGAAGGGAGCCACATTTAAGCCCCAGTAAAAAACAAAGTGGAGACAAAAACTTAAGGCCCTAAGTATCTAAAGTATAGAGGCTGAAAGCTCCCCTAGGCCTTGAATGCCCTGAAAAACTTATACAGCTTATTTACAGTAAATTACAATTTTTGCTTCAGTCATATTGTCATTTCCAGATGAAGAAATGAGGGACATAAAAGGTACTGGCCTATGAAATCCAGCATAGCCATTTGGCAAATACTGATCATCAACAGAGCCTTACTCAATACATTTATAGTCCAGTTTTCATATTACAGAAGCTTATTCAAAGATACATATGCCACAAGAAATAGCCTTAACTTCTTTAGAAAACCTGCCAAGATTTTAGTTTTAACTTGTACTTGCAATGAAAATATAAAAGGCAAGAATCTATGCTTACAAAATGTCCAAACTGATATTCTTAGGCCATATTGCAACCCAAACTCCCATGGTTACCAGGGGCTACGAACATGAATAACACTTAAGGAATGTGAAGTATACTGAATGTACTATTTCAGCAGACATCTTAAATAAAATTCCGTAGGCTAGCTTTTCCATTGGAAGGAAAAAAAGATTTTTCTAAAGGAAAATAGTACTTCATGAAAGAACCCTCGCCCAAATAACTTTAACGATGCCATCACCTGTCTCAGTAAGAGACTGATAAAAGTTACTTTAGTAGCTGTAACTCGTAATAGTACTTATCAAAATAATAAACAGACTTTTAAAAATAATAACCCTATGTTGTAATCTATTCTTTGTAATTTTTCCCAGGTCAGCTTTACTGTACAGAGAAGAATCATAATCTTCTTTTCAGTTTTTGAGATTTTAAAAAACTTTTCAGGAAGAGAGGAGTTTGGTAGGACTGCCTAACTAGTCAGGTTTAGAATTTGCTTAGAGCAATATGCCATGCACCATTAAAACCACAAAATCACAGAATAATTTAGATTGGAAGGGATCTCTATCTAGTCCAATGCCCTCTCAAAAGCAGCTTTCTCAGAGCCTTGTCCAGCCAAGTGTGGGCTCTCCTCAAGGACTGAGATTGCTCACCCTCTCTGCGCACCCATTCTAATGTTTGACCACCCTCATGGTGAAAAAGATTTTCCTAATATCTAATCGTCATTTCTCATGATTCAATTTGAGTCTGTTGCCAATTTTTCTGTCACTGTACACCTCCGAGAACGGTCCATCTCTGTCTTCTCCGCATCCTCCCATTAGGTGGCTTGTGAGAGTAGTAAGATCCCCTCTTTGCTTTCTCTTCTGCAGGCTGAAGAAAGTCTCTCCCTGTGTATCATGAGCACCAGTCCCCAATTGTCTTGGTGACCCACTACAGTAGGTCAGTGTCCTTATACTGGAGAGTCCACAACTCACAAGTAACAAGTAAAAGCTACTCTATACTGTACATGTACTACATATGCCTACATATATAAGCAGAGAGAGAGAGATAGAGAAGAGAAAAATACTTTGCATTCCAAAGTATTATTGTCTTTTGATTAGACTTTCACTTTTAGGCCCTCATTACTTCAATTATTTTCACTGTAAATTTAAATTTAATTAGATTTAATTTTTGTTTAAATAATTTATTGTATCTGGGGGCGGGGTGAAAGAAGACTGTATCTATGTGTCTTAAACTGCAGACATTTAACTCCGGGTGAAAAATCACGCACACTGTAGTAGCCTTTCCCAGTTGAATGAAGAAACGTAGAAGCCAAACTATGAAAATGCTCAAATTATTTAAAAAACCATTAAGTGTTTGGGAAATTAGCATTAACCACACCGTTATTCCAGAACACACACAGTGAATGTTCATGCAGCCACCACACATAACAAACGAAACCAAAAAAACCACCAATGCTCAGTAATGTGGGCTGGCAGTGACGAGCTGGAGCATTCCCCTGCGGAGAGAGGTCTCTGTCTGAAGTTTACTTCCTTCTCAGATAGGATGGCTTCTCGCCCCTGCAGACTGCAGATGAGATCCGTCCAAAAATCTTGCTTTCAATTTTGTGGTTAATATACTTCCAAGAATTATTATCCCAACTCTGAGGGGGAACTCTTTTCTTAAGTGATATAAATTACCTTGCGCAAAAAGTGGTGAGGAGAGTCTCATTCAGGCTGGGCTTATTGCAGTTCGTGTTACATCAACTGCTTTAACCAAATGGAGACCAAGCCATTTCTAAACCATATAAAGTGCCTTTGTAGAGGTTTGCAACTGCATAACTAATGCAGAGCAGTCTGGAGTAGACAGAGTACAGCAGGCTATACCTTGCACAACTTTATATGGTCAAATAAAAATAGAAATGGTATGGGGAATGTGTTGCATTGTGCGGGAAATCACTATTTCCCCCTTCCAACACTATTTCACTCCAAAAAAAATTCTGCTATTATCATGCAACACACAGCAATGAAATAGGATACTCTTGACACGGACTTTTTTAGAAAGTCAAGAAGCTTCCAGAGATTTTATTTGAAGAGACATCTTTGCTCTTTTTTTTTGTCAACCGTGCATCACTTCCAGTGATTTAAATGGGGCCAGAATAATACTGCAGGTATTTGCAGAGGTGCTTGAGATGGTACTATAAGCATTTTCTATAGGCAAATTCTGGCTTCTGCATATGTTCATTATTTTACTTCCCTAATGCTTTTTTCTGATCACACCAGTAACCCAGCCTCTCTTAATTTTAGAAGAAAAAGACTTCTAAGGGATATTGCACCGTGCCTGGGTACTTATTAATGCCTGTTCTTGTTCACCGATTATACAAAGATTGTTTGTACAAAGAAGTTGCACTGGCTTGAGTTAAATGGGTTTAAAAAAAAAACCTCAATGTATTTAGGTCAGTACAAATTCCTTGTTGGAAACATTTAGATAATCTTAAATCTTTAGCTATAGAAACTTTAAATACTTTACTGAAAAAAACTTGTGTCAACACAAAAACTTGTGCTAAAACAACAGAAGTTAATTTTAAGAAATCCATTTGCATTTCTGAGTGAATCAGGCCTGGCAAATTCCCCCCACTTAGTTTTATTTTCAGAGAGGGAAGCATCATATCTGGAAGGATGCACCTCTTCCCACTACTGAAGTTGTACAGCTGTAACCAACTGCTTCATGAGCGTGCAACCTGATTGATTTTCTTCTATTTGAGATGGAGTTGAAAGGAACAGCTTCAGCTGCAGGTGAACTAAATTCCTGTTTGCAGAGACTTAGTGATTTTTGCTTTTTGTTTAAGGGTTTGAGATCTTGCTGAAGGATTTTTTAATTATTAAAAGAAAAAAATACATTTTCAGAGAGACAGTGACTAAGATGTGTTTCATCTGTATTTGGCAACATATAAACCTAACTCCACAAAATATACTTGTAGTATTTTATACAGATTTGTTAATAATTATGTACTGTATAAGGTTTACCCCTATGCTTTTTGCTGTATAGAATCACTGTATCTTTTATCTACGTATATATATAAAAGAATGTGTGTGTATATATAAAAACATTAAAAACCTCATTTTGTGAACAATTCCCAGAATCCCAAATCTCAAATCACTGCTCAAGCAACACTCAGCTTCTACAAGCAAGGAAGAAAATGTATTCCTGAAACATAAGCAGTTTGGTCTACCACAAACCAAGGAAAGAGGAAGATCCAATGGTCCAGGCCCTACAGAAGCCTGGCTTGTCACAATCTTTTCCTTAGAGCGCTCACTCTCGACCTACTTCAAATTTAGGGACGTCAGAGAATCCTTGGGCTACTTGTGAGGAGTCCAAAGGTAGAACAAGGCCTTAGCCTGTGCCTCTTAAAAAAGCTTGAAAGGATCTGCAAACACTAAAACTGACAGATTTCAAGCCAGACACCTCAACTAGTCTCAGATGCATTAGTATATCATGGAGTTGGGGTAAATATCTCAGCTAAGTAGAACTCTGGTCATTTATGGTTTTACAGATCACAACCAACGGCTAAAAATGGGTCCAGAAACCAGAAGGCAGACAATGCAGATCATAAGGAAGACTTATAATGTAGCTGGGAAAGAGATGCTGCTTAATAAGCAAACCACCATTTTTTTTCTCTGCAGTGGCTCCAATTTGTTTGAGATTAAGTTTTCTAATGGGGTAGTCTACAGGAAAATGACCAGTGTGTATAACAGATCACAGAACTGCATTGTCCTACTGATTTACAACACCCTCGCTATCTCCTTTGTACTAGTTTTCTGCTCCCCTTTGCACTGGGCTCATGTCTCAAGATGGAATGAGATTGATCACCCAAAAGAGTAAGTACACTATTGCCATCCTTGAACAGGCAGCTTCTATCCCTGCTGACAAGAGAGGAAAGAATGAGCGGCTCGATGTCTAACAGGGTATCTACTGTTGTAC
Source organism: Mesitornis unicolor (assembly GCF_000695765.1). Taxonomy (NCBI): domain Eukaryota; kingdom Metazoa; phylum Chordata; class Aves; order Mesitornithiformes; family Mesitornithidae; genus Mesitornis; species Mesitornis unicolor. Next base: position 10,637 of record NW_010185109.1, on the reverse strand, counting down.
CACCTTGCTCTTGTCTTGACTAAGTAACTACTGCTTGTCCTTATCCATCTCAACCACTTCCTCTTGCTACTTGGAGAGCCAGCCTGGTGACCCAGTGTGGAAATGGAGTACAAAAGACGCTGAATGTGTACTCTCAAATGACCATTTATATGCACTACATGAGGAGAGACAAGCAGGTACTGTATGGAACTCAGTGAGGCGACCATCTTTAGTTATTGGAAATGTTCAGCAAGGTGAGAATACCACCATCCAAAAAGTACTTAATCCATTTTTATTAGTAAATTAGACATTTTGTGATCCAAGGCAGTGTCTTAATACTGATAGCACAGATCTTAATCCTTCTCCAGGAGGAGATGCCAGTGTGTCCCTATTCTACACACCACTCAGCAAACAAAATGATGTGGGTCAGGCAGCACTGTGGCCAAAAAGACAGTCTGTTAACTGAATCCCCATACAGCCTGAAAACTGAAATGGAAAACCACTAAGTAACATCTGGTAATAAGAAGAGTATTGGGTAATAATTAGCAACAGATTATCACTGGACAGTAATGAAACTGTGTGCTGTTTCACGTTGAGTTTATGGAAGAAGCACTGACAACTACCGTCACTATGGAACCCAAGATTTCCTCATACACTTCCAGAAGCAAAAATGAAACAAGTCTCAAGCATAAGAGGCAATTAGAAGTGCTCCCAAAACTTCTACTATTCCAGCAAAAAAATGCTGGCAGTGAGGATGCAGCCTTCTTTGAACTCCTACTCCCCCCCTGCAAATGTTCTGTTCTGACAGAATTAAGCAGCACCACTCACAAACTAAGGAGGCAGTTTTCTTGCAGTGAATGATACTCAAACAATTTGGATGAGCAATGCTGGTCTGGACTTACTTAACCTGTCCAGCAAAATCAAATCTGCTGATTATGATTATGCAGATGCGGTGGTGACAGCATTCACGTCTCCATTTCTTGAGCATGAGAAGTCTAGCCTGATGACTCCAGAAAGAGATTTAGCCTGGAACTTTCTATGGAATAGACCTCTTACATGAAAAAATAGCCTGCACAACCACAAGTCTACTTTGCAATATGAAGAGGGGCACTGGAAACATACTAAAATCAATAACAGTAGTTTTCAGGGAGAAATAGTCCCTAGACTCACTGAGGTCCTTAAAACTCACAACCATGTCAAATACTCCCACCTGGAACTTAAACAGTAGTGAGTAAAATAAAGGCCATTTTCTTCTACTTGACCAAACTGTCTATATCCCTCATAGACCAGCCAGCTGCCTTTCATTCTGGCTTTGATTTGCCTTGGCCCATTAAGGTGACACACAGCAGTTAGAGAAATACTGTCACCTACACTAGCCTCCAGTGGTCCTCCAGAGGTCATTCTGTTTTCTCTCATCAAAGGCACACAAGACAGCCACTGCAGAACTGAGGATATCACCTAAGTATTAACAGTCATTTTAATACGTTAATCAAACAAACCAACATCACGGAGGAAGGAGAAAAAAGTATTTGGTTCCTGCTTTCCAAGACAGCAGAAACAAATGAAAGTCAGAACAAACCCAAAACAAAGTGAACCATAAATTCCTCACTGCCAATCCTGTGAGTTTGACACTGCAGATCAGACAGAAGAACTGTATTCAGAAAACATTAATGTTGCAAAGCAGCTGTGAACTGCATGTAAACCCATGTAGGTGTGGAACCCCTCTGATTTCAGCTGGGGTTAGTTAAGGGACAGGGGAAAGGACTCCATCTGCTTTCTGTGATCAGGGCCTAAATCAGTGGTGGAAAACCTGCAGCATGGAGGCTAGGGTATGGCCAGAGTTCCACATCACATAGTCTGATCTCTTCTTTCCTCTGAAATCCTATCCCAAATTAAAGCTCCAACAACTTTTACAGACCTATGAGAGTTCACTTCAGCTGAACGAGTCCTTCTGATCTACATAATACACTAAGTTTACAGGTGTAATTATTCTTTTATTCACATAAAAATTACTGTGATTACATGACAAAACAACTACCAAAAAAAGGCCAGAGCATCATCTGACTACTAATACAACTATGAGATAGAAAGACAGTATTGTTACATGTTAAGAGTTTGTAATTAATATATAATATTTTCTATGTACATCAAAGAATTATTCCAGGTTTAAAATTTAAAAGGTAGTATACAACTGTTTAAACAGTTTAAACTGCAGTTTCTCAAGCTACAGCTAAGCTGGAAATGTGCCACACAAACCAGATGAAGGCAAAGTGTGAACCTCTCAATGCTTTTGAGTACAGTTTTACTATCATCACAAGGAGTCACATCTGTTAAACACCTAAGCAGCCTCTAATCTTCAACAGATTCACACATCTGTGCACCCAAAACTATACAAAATGAAGTATTAAATATAGACATTGTACAAAAAAAATCATCACATGTACACAACAGTGAACCGCTTTCAGAGAAAAGCTAAGAAAGTTTTTTGTTTATTAAGTTTCCCAAGTCTTTTTTTCTGGTACAATTTCGGGTGTTTGAACTATCTGCTGGAAGATACATTGCAACAAGGAATTAAGCACAAATTATCTGAACATGAAACAAGCAAAAAGCAGCAAACGAGCTCTTTCAAATCATATCTGTTCTACTTGGTCCACATACAGGAAAAAAGCAGGGGTAAGGATTCTTGTTTCACTGTGCCCTTTGATACTTTTGTGGGGCTGGCCATGATCTGGTTACAATATAAACACACAGAAACAGGGAAAAATAACCGAAGACGTTGGGATTGTCATCTGTAGCTATACACAGACACTATTACAAAGATTTAATTCCAGTAAGAGTTTTGTGAGAAAGAAACTGAAAATAAGTAGGGCTTAGGATATCTCTTTTTTTTTTCCCCTTCTGTAAGATTAAGTATCTCTCTGCCCAGGGAATATTGCCTTTTCTTTTACATACTGTAGTTTGAGAAAGTTGATGTTGGACAGTCAGTAATTTGTTTAGGTGGAAATATGGTGAATTTGCAGGATGCAGATATAAAAGCTGGAACTAAGACGTGAGACACTTCAGCATTCTGCCAGTGCTTTACAATACCTTATTAAAATATCACAAATTTATTCTCTTTTATTTCACGCCTTCTCTCACTAGGAGCTCCTGGCATCTAATGTAGAAGCACATTAGCTTCTTTTGTTTCACGTGAGGTAACTAAATTAGAAGATACTCTGAAGAGTGAGTAATGTCCAAGTTTGTTTCCAAATACTGCATTATGCATAGGCATTTCTGTTTATTTGTTTATAAAGCAGACCCATGACTTTTTGGGACTATGATGAGTAGGTTTTTGTTCATGTAAAGCAGGAGCTTCTGCAGCTGTTTGTAGATGAAATTCTGCAAAGCGCTGAATTCCTAAAATCACACTGAAGACAGTGGATGTACACAAGTCAGACCATACACAGAATGGGTGGAGGGCTAAAGTAATGAAGTATCTTGTTGCTTCCAAGCCTGCTATACTGTTATGCAGATGATGAAAGGATAAATCTTGTGGGAATGTGCCAACTTTTTTTTGACATAAAGTTTATGATGTAATAGACATTGAAAGGTATCAGAGGAATGCTTGAAGCTTTCACAGCTATGCATTCCTCTAAAGGAAACGAGGGAATCTTTGGGTTGTCTTGGCACTTATCTTCAGTGGGCGCTCATATTTTCAATGATAAGGAGATGCATCCTTTGCGAAGGACGGCAGACAGCAAATACTGTCTTTGTGGAAGCGTTAGATCCCCATTCCTGATCATGTTTCCCATATTTCTCTCCGATAACTGTTCACATAGTTTCTCCCCATTCATTTTTATATTTTTCTTAATACTCTACTACTCATCTGAGAGTTTCATAATTTAGGATTTTTTTGCATGGCACCATTTTAATATTCCATTTTAGTATTCCAGAGATTTTGCTTTTTTAAAATTATTATTTTTATTATTTTAAATTCCTGTTCAATATCTGCTTCCAATGATGCAATGTACCTGTGGATTTGAACGGGTGATTCCAAGTAAACCACTTGCAGCAATCTGCTCAGAAGAGGGGAGACTCTCTTCAGAGGTCCTCAGCTGCTGCTGAAGATCTACATGCATTTTCACTAGCTGATGTTCTTCTGTTCTTTTGTTCATAATCGTCGTGGCTATATTCAGTCCTCACGATCCATGTGATGATAAAAGGCATGTTATTTGTATCCCCAATTTAAGCTGTCACAAGAAATACATGTTTATTTGACAAACCACCCTTGGTGGTGACTGCAAGTGATTTGCAATATTCTTGCAGCTGAGCTTCTGACAGTTTGTTTGCCAGAGACCATTTGAGAGGTTTACTAAGATGGGGGTTTCTTTCACTTGAAAACTATCTTATTCTGAACTATGGATCTCCCTTCCAATTATGTCAGCCTCCACAGTCAATGATTGCCAAGCCTCCTATTAACAAAGTTACCCAATTTCCTTGTCTTAGAGACTGCAGACCATCCCTAGTGCTCTAAGTTAACTTCATGCCAAAGCCTTCTTATCCTTTACTTAACTTGAAAATGTGAGAAATGTGTCTTCTAAGTTCAAGAAGAATTCTCTGTGTAATTGCCTACTTGAACATTGGGGACTCTCCAACCCTATGTGCGATTTAGCAAGTGGATATTTGGTGGCTCAGTGCAGAATTCTCCCTGTCACCAGTATTCCTGGCTCAAAGAAGAATTTTTAAATGGGAAATTCTCTGGCTAAACAGAAGAGAGTCTGTCTCAGGCTCTAAAATACACAGCTCCCTGTGATTGGGAGATCCAGAAAAGAAGGATATGGATTTTCCTAGGCAAATTTTGATTTGGGGCAGAGGCATAGATGAGTAAGAAGGAAAACATGAGATGGCAGTAAACCACATGGGACTCATGTCTTTGTACTCCAGATCACTGATGTAAGTTAGATCTGCCTTAGAATTGCTTTAAATCACCCTGTAACTATAGCACCCTAAATGATCTTCAGGGTCAAAAGATGAGAGAGTTTGATATTCTGTCACTTGTGATGATACTTCCTCTGCAAACAAGGAAAACTAGGAAGTGCTTGTTCTAATTAGGATTTATTTTTGTGAAAACGATATGATAATCTCAATGCATTTTGGAATGACTTTGCCTTTTTTAATTGACTTCATGAGTCAATTGTCAGTAGATGCCATGAAATCCGATCACAAGTTGGGCATTCTATTTAGGAAGTGAAAGAGGAAAAGGCCAAAATTTCAGGATTTATAGACTTCTGCATTTTCGTGATGCTGTAAAAGCTATAAAACTGAAAGTTTCACTCTATACTATTAACCTTCACTAAAGAACAAGTTTACCTTTCATTGAGATAAACTTACAAAATTGTATTATTTTTCTAGCCAGTTATTTTAAAAAGTAGATGTTAATTATCTTCAATTGTCTGAGTGAAAAGCATAAAAGGTTTTAATAAAGTATTCCACTATAACCCATAGTAAGAATAGAGTAGGTTACTCAATACCTATGTAATTGTGGGTTCTTACAGGAGACCATTGACATAGCTTGTATTTTGTAATTCCAAGGCAGACTAACACTGGAACAGTGTATTTATGCTATAACATCATGTTAGATCTGAATTTTCTGAAGTAGTCAAAACAAGACAAGAAAATGCCTTTTTTCTAGGTTATAGGTAACTGGAAATACAGAGGCAGCTTTGATCTCCTGTCTATCTGAATCTTTGTCCTCCTGAAAACGCGGAAGTCTTTTAGAAAGTTCAACTAAGCAGGATTTCTAGCTATTGTTTTGGGGCATCTGGAACTAGTGGGGAATGCAGTCCTTTCCCAGCTTAATGTTTTGTTTTTCTATTGCACCCTGAAGCTACACAGTGCACTGCCAAGAGAAAACTAATTGTATAAATTAAAAATAGGATTCTCGTGACACAAACTGCATAAATATGTTTTACTTGTATAATGATTTTGCAGCAGTGATATGTCTCTGTTATGAAATCTTCCCCAACTGTGAGACATTTCTTATAAGGCCAGTATGCAGAGGCAAGCAGAAATAAAATTATTAAAGTTGTTATTGAAAAATGAATCAGTAATTTTTTTAAGAGAAGGTGTTGCAAATCATTTCTTTGTGATACCCAACTACCCTTGGTTTATCTCTTCTTCAGAACAAACCCAAGTAGGTATTCTCAAGTATAACCTCAACAGTGTAAAAATCAGAACTGTAGTAAGACTGAAATGTTTAAGTTTCACAGATTCACATCGTCCTTGTGCAAGAGTCATAAGAACCTTCTCAGTAATGCTCCACTATTATAAATGCAGCTGAAAACGAGTACTTGAGCTATGCTTTAAATAAGACTCTGAAGCGAGTATGAACTTTTCCTTGCTATTTGACAGAGGGGTGGTGTCTTCAATAAAGGTCTTATCACCCTCAAAGCACCAAGGGCAGCAACTCCCAAGCTTTTCAAATTCATACCTCTAGCCTTCCAGAGAGCATTAGGACAGATTAATCAGCTTTCTGGAATCAAGAACTGGGTGAGTGGCTAGTAGCAATCTACCCTCAGACAAGACCCACCAGTTAACTACCACAATATAACTACTAAGTTATTAGTAAAAATTGGTTATTAGATAGATTGGCAGTCAAAACGGTCTAAGCACCAGACCGTCTAAGGACATAAGGGATCCCAGACCATATACCATCAGTTTAAGGAAGAAATTAATTAAAATTACTCTAAACATGTTTCTTACTTTATCAAAATGGACTTGGAATCATAGAATCATTAAGGTTGGAAAAGACCTCCAAGATCATCAAGTCCAACCGTCAACCTAACACCACCATGCCCACTAAACCATGTCCTGAAGTGCCGCGTTTACACGGTTTTGAATGCCTCCAGGGATGGCAACTCCACCACTTTCCTGGGCAGCCATGAGCCACCAGCTTCTCTAGGAGAATGCTGTGGTAGATGGTGTCAAAGGCTTTACTAAAGTCCAGGTACACAACATCCATAACCCTTCCCTCATCCACTAGGCGGGTCACCTGGTCATAGAAGGAGATCATAGAAGGAGGTTGGTCAAGCTGGACCTGCCTTTCATGAACCCATGCTGGCTGGGCCTGATCCTCTGGTTGTCCTGCACATGCCATGTGAGCTCACTCAAGATGAACCACTCCATAATCTTTCCTGATACCAAGGTCAGGCTGACAGGCCTGTAGTTCCCCAGATCCTTCTTCTGGCCCTTCTTGTAGATGGGCATCACATTGGCAAGCCTTCAGACATCTGAGACCTCCCCTGTAAACCAGGACTGCTGATAAATGACAGAGAGTGGTTTAGCAAGCTCCTCCACCAGCTCCCTCAGTACTCTCGAGTGGATCCCATCTGGCCCCATAGACTTGTGAGTGCCTAGGTGGCATAGCAGGTCATTAACTGCTTCCTCCTGGATTACAGGAGGTTTATTCTGCTCTCCTTCCATCTCACAGCTCAGGGAGCTGAATACCTTGAGGATAACTGGTCTGACTATTGAAGACTGAGACAAAGAAGGCATTAAGTACCTCAGCCTTTTCCTCATCCTTAAATGAGGCACAAAATCATGAAATTACTGAAGAAAATATGCAGTCCTAACATCTGCATTTATAAGCAGATAATCAGATGATCTAGAAATCTACTCAGTTAATCAACCCTCAGCCTTGTATGGAGGTCTGAAAGCAGCACATCCTCCTTCTCACACGCAGCCCTGCTCTCAGTTGTGCCTAAGAATCTACCTAAGCTGAAATGATTGTTAAACTAAGAGTTTCCTAAAATTTCCTTCAAAATAACTTCTTCAAAACCAAATAAAACAGAGCATACCAGCCATATGATCTTTTCTCAGCTCCATTTATCTGAAGCATCCTTTCAGATAGCTATTATCACCTCTGAAATGGATCTACTCAGCAATTAGCCCTGGTTTGACAACTCACTTGGGTTCAATTTCTATTTATTTCTCCCACAAAACCAAATGACAGGGGCAAATTCCAAGCACTTTCTCTTAGTTTGCCAGTTTGTCATATGGCTAATCTAGGTCTCTGTCCTAGTAAAGCCTGAATAAGAAAATAATCATTCATAATAAAGAACTTGAAAATATGTTGGATTGGGTAAACTACAGATAAGAAGTTTGATAAAACTACTCTGTCTGCCAGATACTTGAGGAAAGAACAAGAAGTACATGGGAAGAGTACATGCTTTTTCTACAAGCACTACTTATTATCAGGACATAATCCATTTTGTCTGTAATACACAGACAATAATATGATGACAACAACAGTGAATCCAGGAGAAGAAAAGTTAAGTTTGAAGCATTCTTCACTGGGTTTGTTCATGCAGGTCTGTCATGCGCCTGGTCCCTCACCCTGATACTGAAAGGGGCAAAAGTTAAGGGCAGAAGGCCTTTAAATATGTCAGGAAGAAAACCCTCTTGACTCTATTAAAGACTTTAAAAAAAACCCAGCAAAAAACAACCAACAAAACAAAACAAAACAGGGAGACTGTCCCAAGTCCTTAAATCATAAGGAAAAAATACGAAGTGGCTTAACTAACCTAACTTCTAGTGAAGCCATTAAAGTGGAATATCTACAAAATCAGACCCTACAGAGTAGGAGTAATTTAATAAAAAGATACTGAACTGAATCTTTACCCTATGAGATACTGAGTAACCTTGACTTGACAGCTTTTCTTAACTGCTGCAAGAGTTAAGTGCACTCCCTAGCCCAAAAGGTCTCAAAAATCCAGAGGATTTAGCAAACAATGAATGAAAAGAGACCTGCAGCTAACTGAACAAGTTCACACATCAGAAAGCAATCATTACATTGTCTGTGACTAGCAGGTGGTTAACCATGAATGTTTTATTACTTGACAGCTACAAAACTACTTTGATTTCTTTGTAGGTGACCAGTGTTCTTTGTTAATAGCTATTAAAAGTTACTGATACCAACCCAATATCCATCAGAGTTTTGTTTCATAACAAATAGACTAAATCACACATCCGTTGATCTTGATAGATCAGCCACATGAAATTCTTGTATTTAATAGTCATTCTGATTAATCTTGATTTCCTCCCTCAGAAATTTTGCTTTAATTATGCTCGTGATCAACTGAGATAGTGCCTACTCATATGCAAACAAAATGTAAAATCTACAGTTCTGATACTGTTAACAATGCCCAGGATTTGTGCCTACCAAAACCACTGTAGGTTGAAAAAGGCCTATGTGTTTGACTGTACAAATTAGCCTCCAAAACTGCAGCTTATGAGAGAAGATGCTTATTTTACCATTTTACTCCTCTTCCTCACTTAGTGCTTTATGTCTTGATCCACACAGGCACTTGCACATACCTGATTTTGTAGCATTATTTGTGACAGCAGCTTGTGTGGCATGAATTTCCAGGATCATGATCTCAAGGAACAACTTCTCTTTCGCTGAGTCAACTCATGGTAAGTAAGTTCCTTTGATAACATCAAAAAGACAGTAGAGAAATTAGAAGAATAGTAACCTCTGAAGGAGCCATGCTTGTAACAGGTGGATCAAATGACTGATGTCCAATAACAAAACTCTCTGTATTATTCAAAAGAATTACAGAGTTTCATGAAATGCCTAACAGCAGCAGCTCCCTAACCCTCTAGACTACAGTTTGACTGCAGTCAACTCTGAAAACATACAATGGACTACCATGTGTCCATGTTACCATTTTATTTTAAAGTGTAAAATCTACAATATTGCTAGAATTTTGTGGTTCAGCATCTCATGGCTATGTAAACCCTATTTACAAACTCCAGCTCTATGTGCTGAAGCAAGAGAAGGCTTCTTCACATGGTATTTTACTGGAAAGCAGGGTTTATGGTTACGTTGTTTTCTTCGATGTAAGCTAAATGGAGCAAATGTGATTCTGAAATGCATACACCAAGAAAAATTACAATTGGATAAAGGCAAAACATCAGAAGAATATTAAAGTGAATGTGTAACAAAAGGATTTAAATAACCTGCAAGATAAAGCTTGTTGTTTGACTTATAGGATCTCTGATATATAGGACACCAGAGACTAGCTCCAAGATTTTTCATGCTTTAAGTAAATGGGCACATACCTGTCTGTCCATTCACTTTTCATTCTACTGCATTTTTAGGCTTTGCTGTTCTTTGGCTCCTGCAGCAATGCTAGGAACATCCCCACGTAAACCCTGCAAGGGCTCTGCTTATTCCTATGCATACGCTTAATTTTAGAGATGAGAACAGCGTAAGACTGTTACCCATCAGCAGCATCAGTGGAATCACTTATGACTATACTTTTAAGAGAGCCTTATGCAAATTTTGAGGCTTTTTTTGGTCATACTTTTGCTCAAAATCATTAATAATATTGTAGTACCGTATAAACATGGAAAGAAACAGATACGATTATAAAATAGAGGTGAAAAATTTTAAAAAAGAGCTTTCCTGACATGTAATCTTTCACTTTTTTTTTTCCTTTTGCATTTTAAATAAAGCTGTCTGCAAATTTGAGCCTAGGGAGATCTTCATTAAAATAAATTAATCAGTCAGGGTCTCTGCTGAATAGCTTTCTGGAGACAAAAAGTCAAAATAGGGTTTGGGAGCGAGCTGTGCACGACTTCTGCTAACTTTCCACTCAGGGCCGCAGCCTCGCACC
>NW_010185108.1:0-2586 GCF_000695765.1 Mesitornis unicolor | reverse complement strand
CTGCCACCAACTCAGTGTCATCTGCAAACTTACATCTACTTGTTTCAGTTTTCTAAAAGAACAATTGTTTTTAAAGCTCCCAGCACTCATTTTGCCAAGCAGTCACCTGTAGTGAACAGATACCTCACAGACAGTTGTTGCCCTGGATCTGCCCCCCAGGCACATGGGTATTTTCAGTAACGTGTAAGCAGTGCAGCGATGGTGCCCCACGATGATGGTGTGCAGTGCCACTGACCATCTGCTAAAGACACTCCTCGGCCTCTTTATTTTTCTAGAAATTTAACAGCAGTAAACAAGAGAGCGGAGCTGGAGACAGGGCCATATGCACCTATTTCTGAAGAAGCCTCATTTACAGCTACGTCAGATGCTTTTCTCTAAGGTTTGCCCACAGGCAGCGGTGTCCATAAGGCAGCCGGTGCCATGCATTCCACTGAGCAGCCTCAAACCCCACAAGATATTCACAGAACAGTGAATAAGAGCAAAGAAAGCATTTCAGATATTAATTTATGACTGGATTTTTATCTCGTCGTGTACTTCTAAGGAAATGCGACATACCTACCTATGTGCAGGGAGAAGTAGAAGCTGGTGGGGTTGTGGCAGACGTAGGTGTTGGTGGGGGGGTGAACCGCGAGGAGGAAGTTGAAGACCAGCGCCAGCAGCTCCAGGTCTGGGGGGGACCCCAGCACCTCCTCGATGATCTTCACAAAGGACCTGCAGACCTCCCGCGGCAGGGACGCCAGGTGCCCTTCTTTGTGCTCCTGGAAAGGTTGTACGGTACTTTAGTATTTATTTTGTCATTTAATTATCTTTTTAATTGGCAGGCTGTATGAGAACAGACATGAAGAGCACTGAGGTAATAAAGGCTGTATTCATTAATTCAAGAGGAGCTGCTCTACCTGCTTAATGCTACCCAGGTCCAGCACACTCCAGATCCAGGCACAAACAATACTGCAGACGTTATCGAGTTTACTTTTAGGAAGTGAACATCACCTGCACACTGCACTGCTCTGATCGAAAGGCTGGAGCCTTAGGACACGAATCACCATCAAAGCTGTAGCTCACTGTCACTGCATTACAAGTTTTTAAAAGTAAAACAGCTGCTGATACCAACGTTTCCAACATATTAAGAACTTTTGGAACTGGGTCTTCTGTATTTCCACCTCAGTGGCCATGTTTATAAACATACACATTTGAGAGCTCACTCATAACTATGTTTATAATTTGACTGATCAAGCGTTCTGTATGGTTTGACAACGGCTTTTTGAAAACAAATACCTATTAACTGAACAATTTTAGGACAGGACTTCAAGAACCTTGTGGGAAATCCCACTGCAAGGTGAGCATGGCGATTAACTTGGTTTGAACTCCTCTAAATTAGATACCCAAGCATCTTAACTGAGGCTGCTGCATGAAAGGACCAAATGAAGTCAATTTAAGTGAGGTTTTTGAAGAGAGTGGTTTATGTAGTTCTGTCTTTCATTCCATCATTACCCCAAAATTGTCAGATCACTGATAGCCACTGAGTTGTTTCACCTAAGAAATTAACTGTTCCCCCAATAGGCATTTATGTCAGTGTTTGTAATGAAGTGCAGGAGACAGGGAAAACACTGCGCAGTGTTCTGTATTTAGGCATTAGCATTAACATACAACTTCAAAAGGTAACTATACCACTAACAAGTTCCAAAATCAGGAAATACTACATAAAAATGAAGAAATTCAGAATCTATAGCACTGAAAGTGACTAAAAGGCACATTAGGAGTAACTGAGAGCCTGAGGACAGTCTCCGCTGATGCCCTCAGACTCTCTTCCTGCCCCAACCCAAGCAGAAGGGAGGGCTCTGGAGCGCACGCACCTGCAGGACCTGGCAGGTGAGCAGGAAGTGATGAACCACGCGGGCCTTCAGCAGCTGCCTGATGTTGAACATCTGCTGGTGGTGGGGAGCTCTGATCAGGATCTCCAGCGCTGACAGCAGCGTTTCCCAAACGCCTTGCTGAAAAACACACAACACAGGAACACGGCTTCCAAAGTGTATTTCTGAGTCTACAACTCTACGAAGGTCTTCCTCCGTTGTAACAAGTTTCTCTTAAAAACCTCATCCATTCAACTAACAAATAATTTACATACATCACATTTACAGGATTTAATACACCAAGGCTACCTGAATCAGTGATAAAGGGAGCTTGATGCTACTGCCAGCTATTCAAAGTTAAATAAAGGCCATTAATTTTAGAAAATCTTAATAACTACCGACATCTAACTGGAGAAATTAATTTCAGATCTCATACTGCTTTTTTCTTTAAATATTGACTATGAGACTTAAAGTGTTTCCAAAATGAAAGCAATTACCTTTGCTTTAGACCATATCTTCCAGTCAAGCAGCAGCTTCTCCAGCAGCTGAACGTCCTGGATAACGGCAGCAGAGTCTGTGTCAAGCGTGAACTGCCCATTTTCATTTACGTAGAGGATCTCGTCACTGCAGCAGCCTTCGAGGAGAGTCTTAAAGAGGGGGAAACTATTTTAAAATGCCATAAGCACAAAGCAATACAGTTGTCTATTGTCCTGGTCTGAGCTAAACAGAACTGATT
>NW_010185107.1:619-2226 GCF_000695765.1 Mesitornis unicolor | reverse complement strand
TCGGATCCACACAGCCCAAATGGGACAGGTTTTGGGGTCCTCACATCTCAGTATTTGGGGTCACCACGTCCTCATGTCATATCTGCAGGATTTGGGGTCACCACATCCCAAATGCTGCAGCTTTTGGGGTCACCGTGTCCTGACACCTCACGTCTGAAGCTTTTGGGGTCACCACATCTCAGACTTTGGGGTCACCACATCCTGATGCTGCATCTCCAGCCTTTGGGGTCACCATATCCCAAATGCTGCAGGTTTTGGGGTCACCATGTCCTGACACCACATGTCTGAAGCTTTTGGGGTCACCACATCTCAACATTTGGAGTCACCACATCCTGACACCACATCCACAGCATTTGGAGTCTCCATATCCCAAATGCTGCAGCTTTTGGGGTTACTAGGTCCCGACACCTCATATCTGCAGCTTTTGGGGTCACTACATCTCAGCATTTGGGGTCACCACAACTTGACGCTGCATCCACAGCATTTGGGGTCTCTGCATCCCAAATGTTGCAGCTCTTGGGGTCCCCAAATCCCAGATGCTGCAGTTTCGGGGTCCCCACATCGCAGCATTTGGGGTCACCACATCCTGACAACACATCCACGGCATTTGGGGTCCCCATATCCCAGATGCTGCAGTTTCGGGGTCCCCACATCGCAGCATTTGGGGTCACCACGTCCTAACACTGCATCCAAGACATTTGGGGTCTCCATATCCCAGATGCTGCAGCTTCTGGGGTCCCCACATTCCAGTATTTGGGGTCACCACATCCCCACACCACATCCACAGCGTTTGGGGTCCTCATATCTCAAATGCTGCAGCTTTTGGGGTCCCCACATCCCAACATTTGGGGTCACCACATCCTGACACCACATCTGCAGCATTTGGGGTCCCCACATCCCAGTATTTGGGGTCACCACATCCCCACACCACATCCACAGCGTTTGGGGTCCTCATATCTCAAATGCTGCAGCTCTTGGGGTCCCCACATCCCAATATTTGGGGTCACCACATCCTGACACTGCATCTGCAGCATTTGGGGTCTCCATATCCCAGATGCTGAAGCTTTTGGGGTCACCACATCCCAGCATTTGGGGTCACCACATCCCCACACCACATCCACAGCATTTGGGGTCCTCATATCCCAAATGCTGCAGTTTTTGGGGTCACCACATCTCAGACTTTGGGGGTCACCACAGCTCAACACTGCACATCCACAGCATTTGGGGCCCCCGCTTTAGGGGTCACTGGGTCCCAACTCCTTGTGTCTGCAGCCTTTGGAGTAACCACATCCTGAAACTGCATCCACAGCATTTGGGGTCTCTGCATCCTAAATACGACAGCTTTTGGGGTCCCCACATCTCAGACTTTGGGGTCACCACATCCTCATGCCACATCTGCAGGATTTGGGGTCCCCATATCCCAAAAGCTGCAGCTTTTGGGGTCCCCGAGTCCTGACACCACATGTCTGAAGCTTTTGGGGTTACCACATCCACAGCATTTGGGGTCCCCATATCCCAAATGCTGAAGCTTTTGGGGTCACTAGGTCCCAACACCTCAAGTCTGCAGCCTTTGGGGTCACCACATCTCAGCATTTGAAGTCACCATA
>NW_010185107.1:0-305 GCF_000695765.1 Mesitornis unicolor | reverse complement strand
ACCACCTCAAGTCTGCAGCTTTTGGGGTCACCACATCTCAGCATTTGAAGTCACCATGTTCTGTCACCGCATCCGCAACATCTGGGGTCCCCGCACCCCAAACGCTGCAGCTTTTGGGGTCACCACATCCCCACACCACATCCCCAGCATTAGGGGTCCTCATATCTCAAATGCTGAAGCTTTTGGGGTCCCCACATCACAGCCTTTGGGGTCACCACGTCCTCATGCCACATCTGAAAGATTTGGGGTCCCCACATCTCAAATGCTACAGCTTTTTGCATCCCCACATCCCAGCATTTGGGGTC
>NW_010185106.1:0-233 GCF_000695765.1 Mesitornis unicolor | reverse complement strand
GGGACCTATGCAGGTGGGTCAGGGTCTCCTCCACTTCTTGGGGACACTGGAGAGGGCACAGGGATTTGGGGGAGGACCCTGGGGACTCAGTGCCTGCTGATGATGCAGGTCAGGGTCCCCTCCACCCTGCGAGGGACCCCAAGGAGGACACAGGGGTTTGAGGGAGGACCCTGGGGACCCATGTGCGTGGGTCAGGGGTCTCCCCCATCCCATTGGGGCCCCTGGGGAGGAGA
>NW_010185105.1:0-23313 GCF_000695765.1 Mesitornis unicolor | reverse complement strand
GATTTAGCTCCATTCACCACAACTCTCTTTTTTCTGTTTTCTGCACCACAGCCCACAGATGTGTCCCTTGCGCTGTAACATTCATAATACTGGGGGAGATGCCCTGGCTTTGTGCCTAAAGGATGTACTTCAGGCGATAAAAGTGATTAACAGGTGGTTATTTTTCCTATTTCTGAGGCAAAATCTTTCAGCAACATGAATTAGGTTGTGTGACATTGGGCATTTGAAAGATAGATGAAGGTCTCTATCTACCAGTTATTCTGTGGAGTTGCACTTTGTGGCTTATACTTCTATATGGGGTTTTGGACCCAGACAGGTGAATAAGACTACCTATACATGCTAGAAAACTAACATATACACCTTTCCCCATGCTAGCTCTTTCCTGATGACAATGATTGGAAGTAATCATAGCAGATAGGAGACCTGTCTAAGCAAACAGAAATTACCCAAATGTGTTTGCAGTGGTACTGGTTTATAAAAGCAACCAAGTCAGCAAGTTTTGTGTGTGTGGTGGTTTGGTTTTCCCTCCCCTATTATTCTTGATAAGGATCCCAGTATGGTTCTTTACTGAATACATATTACAACAATGAAGCAAAGCAGCTCTGTTTATCCATAGCCTGTCAGAAAGAAATGAAATGGGGAAGATACTTATCTGCAAGATTATGTCTACATTTTTTCCCCATAACAGATACTAAAAATAGCCTAGCTCATTATTTCAATCAGACAATTGCTTTATGTAGTATCTGTTATTATGTGTTAGTGGGCTAAGACTCCCAAATTCAAGTTTGTACAACATCAGGAATAATGGTATGCATTTTCCTGGTAAGAACAGCAAACTCCCCTTTTTCTGTTTCAGCCTTGATTGAGACGTTTCTTTCATGTCTCTAGGTCTCATATTATTTTCTTTCTCAACATGACAACCAACATCATAAAGAAGAACAAGAAAGATCACCTATGTTTCTAATATTTTATTACTACATATGCATCATCAGTCTACACCTACTACTACATCTTCTGTGCAACCACTGATCACTTCCATGTACCAGACTTTCACTGCACTCAGAAGGTTGTTGGTAAAGCTAAACAGGATAAAATGCACAATGATTTAAGTAGTCCTGGTACAGAGCAAGAAACCCTCTATAGTATCAGCCAAAGAAGTAAGTATCCAAACTTCACAACCAGGCCTTAACCCACAGAAGACTTTGTTTTCAAGATGCTAGCTCCCATTCTTCAAACTGTGTAGGCCTCACCATCAGCTGTTTCTGAGAACAGCTTTGAATTATCTTTTCAGGTGTTCTTCCATACAGCTTTTATTTTTAAGATGACTATTTTATTAAAAAAATTTATTTTCTTATGAAAGACCAATTGACAAGTCCTATGGGCTTAATATTAGGAGTGCATATGGACGTTTTTTTAAAAAAAACAAGTAACTGATATTTCAGTTTGCTTAACCAGCAAAATGAGAGAAATGTGGACATTTTCATGAAGAGTTATTGTTTGCTTTTCCTTTAAAGTTTAACACTTCCTGTCAACAAATGTGTGTAGCTGAACTTGCTTGTCACAAATCTGTTTCAGAATAAGAGCAACTTGCAAAAATGACTTCTTTTTCATTTCCCATAAACCCTTCTTCTTATAACTGTAATGCTAGAGGAAAAGATGTATGTATATATACATACATGTATGTGTGCCTAAAAAAATGAAGAGAAGATTAAATATTGGCTAAGAAAATACACCAAAAAATTCCCAGAGAGAGCAGGTGGCAACATCAACGGCATGTGTTTTTCAAAACTGTTTGCACTTTGGCTTTACTGCTTGCACTTTAGCAACTGCATTTGATAAGAAAGGTCATATACAAAGCTAAATGTGAAACAAATATGAAATCTTTCTCTCCTCTTGCCTTAATCTTCTATATTTTCAGTGAAGAAAGCAGTGAATGTTGGTTTAACTTTCACACGTACCTTTCTGTGGGTATCTTTAGTTATTTCCTTTATCCTCCCTTCTATTTTGATATTTGATTCCTGCGGCATCTAATTTGCCTGCGTAAGCCTCCTGTTACATATGCGTTAAGTAAACAAACTTCAAACAATTCCAAATTAGTCATCTTTATTTACCTAGGGAGACTGGTTCTGTGTTGCTGTGTGTCTTTCAGAGGCTTAATCCAAACCACACTTCACCCTTAATTAAGATTTTGTGAGATTAGAAGTCATAATACTTAGCATTTGTATTTTGTTTCCTGTATTTAAAGTGAGTTTAAACACAAACTACAAGATCAGTTTCACTCGCATGCACACACACAATCGCGCTGTATATAAAGTTTACACATAGTTCAGTCCATACCATACCCAAGGGAATGGTCTAGAATTAGTTGAGTAGAAGGTTAATACTGCCTGTTGCTTTGTTAATTAAGTTACATGAACACCTAAAGCTCTCATGCCACCTATAGCAGCCATCTCGGCTGGCTGACTGGGTACCTACCTCCTGCTTATGAATAAATCAGATTCATAAATGTTCCCACGTTCTCTACTACATCTGCTGAGTAGGAGTACCTCTACTAGGTAAAGACTCTACTTTAGGCTCATGTAATAAAAATATAATTGATATTACTGAATGTATTTTCAGTCATGAAACATTCATCTACTGCATGTACTCCAACTATGAAGTAATATAAGGAAACTGTTCTCAAGACTTGAAATAGTAGTTGGCATTGTTATAAATATCCAGCCTTGGGATATTTACAGTACCGCAGGAACCTCTGCAAATTACTTTTCCACCAATCCTTTTGCTGTCAAGCCTGATGTAAGCACAAGGGCACAGAAAAATCTCTGAAAGAGGAACATATTGAGGGGTGGGTATGGCAAGTACAGCTAGAAGAAAAAGGGTTGCTATTTTATTTTAGAAAAACAGAGAAAGATTAATAGAATTAATTAATTAATAGAAATTACAGATTACTGTCCATTGTGAACAGAAGACAGAACATATTGTCTGTTTTGATTCCAAAATGGCAATACACACCTAAACCAGTTTTATATGTCAAACTTGCAATTAGATAGACATGAAGACCATGCTATTAAAGGTCAGCCAACATCTAGTTGATGGGTGCTAAGGCGTTAAGACATAGTATATAGTACAAGGAAGAGGTGAATATGAGATAGGTAATGACAAACTGAAGATCTCTGTATATACTTTGTATGTTATGTCTGAAAACATTTTACTGGTTAAGCTATCATGATAATAAGTTTATCATTCAGTAACTTGCATTATATGTAGTCTTTTTAATTTTGTCTTGTCAGTCATCAGAGCTAATGGAAAACACTGAAATATAACATCTTTCGAAGAGGTGGACTTCAAGGGATGATTGAGAGAACGATACTAGTGGAAAAGGTGAGCAGGCGGAAAGTAAAAGTTGTCACTTGTGGGAAATAGCACATATATATTGAGCTGTCAGTTGATAGAGTGAGATAACTGACATGCATAGCTGTAGCGGTTTAATGCCAGCTGGCAACTAAGCACCAGGTAGCCACTTGCTCACTCTCCCTTGGTGGGATGGGGAAGAGAATCAATCAGAAGGGTAAAAGTGAGGAAACTCATAAGCTGAGATAAAGACAGTTTAATAGGTAAAGCAAAAGGCACACAAGCAAGCAAAGCAAAATAAGGAATTCATTCACTACTTCAGCAGGCAGGTATTCAGCCGTCTCCAGGAAAGCAGGGCCCCATCATGGGTAACAGTTACTTGAGCAGACAAATGCCATCACTCTGAACGTCCCACACTTCCTTCTTCTTCCCCCAGGTTTATATGCTCAGCATAATGTCATATAGTATGGAATATCCCTTTGGTCAGTTGGGGTCAGCTGTCCCAGCTGTGTCCCTTCCCAACTTCTTGTGCACCCCCAGCCTACTCACTGATGGAGTGGTGTGAAAAGCAGAAGCAGCCTTGACACTGTGTAAGCACTGCTTAGCAATAACAAAACCATTCCTGTATTAGCAACACTTTTCAGCACAAATCCAAAACATAGCTTCATACTAGCTACTGTGAAGAAAATTAACTGCACCTTAGGCAAAACCAGCACAATATCACACAGTAAATGTGGACTTCTAAGAAAACATGTGTAGAAGAAAACCAGAAAAAGGCAGATAGGAAGCCTCTTTTTGTGTTCATAATTTTCCACCATCCTCTGCTGTAGTTGTTAGGGCAAGGTCTTAATTTAAACCACTAGAGAAAGAGATGAACCTCATAGATAGAAAAGTGTGTTAGAATTATAATACTCTCTATTTTTAAAACTACATGCTCTTCTTTTCCTCTGCTTCTTTCATTCTCCATAGATGATAAAGGCTTCAGTGACTCTGGACCAGACATCTTCAAATTTCAATAGAGTACGTGGTTAGTAAATGCCAGTGGATACACCAGTCCTAGAGTAAAAGAAATTTTGCAGTATTTTTACCAAAAAGAGCATTTCATTCATCCATATTCATGTTTTGCAATAATTTATTAATTTTCATAAACAGAACTCTTGATCATCATCCTCAAGGAGTTGTGTTTCATATTTAATGCTGAAAAGACAGCTGCAATATACTTCTTGAGCAGACAGAAAGAAGAACTATAATAGAATAAGCACTTTTCAGGTGGTAAGGTATTCAAGGTAATAAGGTATTTAGCATTCTGGATATCTTGGTGTTGTATTTTTATTCCTATAAACTACATTATTAAAATTATTTCACATCATATAAATACAATTTTGTTTATGCATTTGCTTTTATTTGATTTTCTTTCACGTTAGAGCACCAATAAGTAAGCTTATGAATGCTTTTCTTTATATGTTCTTTGTATTATTAGCAGAATTGTCTGAAGCATTTACCTAATAGCAGCTCATAAAGCCTTTATTTTGAAACATGTTTTTGCCCATTAATGCTTCATTCTGCATATGAGAAGATTTAAAGCTAGACACAGCAACGTTTTTTGTTGTTGTTAGAAGCAGAAGCTCTTAAGCTTTTAAGTGGGTCAACCATCCAGTATGACTTAGTCATGTGTGCTTTAAATTAGTCAAGTGCTTAATTAGCTGGATGTTTGCATGTATAAATACAGATGCTTGATCTTGTATCCTTGATACAATATATGACAGTTTATATGTTCTAATTCTGTAGAAAGAAGAGAATCCTAAACGAACTGGTTTTTCAAACCAATTGAATTTTCAGAAACTTAAAGGCAATTAAAAATCTTGGCTGCTCAGCAGGACTGGAAAACCAGGCTATTAATTTCATTGCTGGTAAAAATTAAATATGTGCTTTTAAAAATTGTGGATATATGTCTGTAGCTAAATGCATCGGTATGGCACTAGAATGATATACAGAGGTTATTCGTACAGTTCAGTAATATGCCAATAAAATGAACTAAACTGAAGCTGCTACTTGGATGCATGAACAGAATTTGCCCGCTATATATGTTCTGTGATCTGTAAGCAGAAGAAAGAATAGTTTGATGCTGTGCTGAAAAGTATCAGTGTAATATTTCAGATTAAAATGTAGAATTCCATGCTGCAAGTGGGAAGATGTACCTGGTATATGCTTTGTTAGAGATGCACAGAGTGTGAACAAAACAGGCTGCATACATGCCTAACAATATCAACACTGCTTTATCATCTGGGCATTTCATTTTGAAAGAAAAACTCTAATTAGTGGCACTTTGAGTACATGACTTACAATTAGGTTGTGAAGTGAATAGCACCTGTTGATGAATTTGGGTATGGTTCATACCTCAACTTTCAGTTAGTTAAACAATGTTACAATTTGTCATCTGCTCACCATTGCTCTTCACAGCAGTCATTTCTGAATTTTCCTATTAATACAGTATCACGGTTATGACTGGAAGAGGTAACAATGTGATCATAGGAAGCGTATGGGGCAAAAACCCAAACAAACCAACCAGTGGAATGGCAACAAATGAGATGAATTTGCTGTAACCACAGCAAATGTGGACACTGGGAAACAAGGGCAAAGAAGAAGGTATGTAGTATTTGTAAGGTATGAAAAGATAAAACATCACTATCTTTGAAACCCATAGGCAGACAGCAACAAATTCTCCATACATGATCTAGTCACTAAGTCAAAACTGCTAACCTGAGAGATTTAAGTTAAACATCTAAGTAATGTTTAGGTATCTAAAGAAAGACTGAATTGATCTATTTGTATTTAGGTAAGTTGTGAAAGATGTGATGCTCTGCAAGCAGAAATACATCAGAGACTATGACAACGTGTGTGACAGTCATAATAGGTACATATTATATTTGTATGCTAGAGTATCAGTAAGCATTTTACATGTATAATAATCTAGTGTGCTGACTTGATGGGTCAGTTTCCTATGGAATCACCTGGAGGTTAATTGTTTTGTCCTGATTTTGCTGGAATATAATCATAGAATCAGTTTTCTGTTCAGGAAAGCTGCATTTCTGCAAAGACTACAATACTTCATTTCACAGGAACAAAGTTGGTAAGACACTTTGTGTTAGTTTTCTGCCAGCACTGGTACACAGGTTGCCATAGCAATCAAGGTCTTTACCAGTTTTGAGTTAGCCAGGTGCAGAAGCTGGCAGGGAGAGAAAGCCAGGGCAGATGAGCCAAGCTGGCTAACAGGAGTATTTCATACCATAAATATGCTCACTATAAATTGGGGAGTTTGCTGGGGTGGGCCTCTTTCCTCAATGGTGGTCACCACTAGAGGGACTTGCCTATTTTCTGCTTCTGAGGCCTACTACCCTGCTTGTTGGACCACTATGTTGTATGAGTATGACTGTGTACTTTATATTAATATTGCTGGGTCTTATTATTATTATTTTATTAAATCTTTCTTTGTTTCAACTCACAGGTCTTCTTTTCCAGATTCCCCTCCCTGGGTGGTGAGGAATCATTCCATGATAGAACAACCATGCATTTTAATATGTTTTCGCTTTCACTTTTTTGTCCTGAAAATACAAATAAATTTTAAATTATTTAATGGAAGCAAGCTCATCACTGATTTATTTTCATTTTCTGTGAAGTAGCTGATTAATAGATGCTGATTATCCCCCTGTACTTGGCACTGGTGAGGCCGCACCTCGAGTACTGTGTTCAGTTCTGGGCCCCTCACTATAAGAAAGATGTTGAGATTCTAGAGTGTGTTCAGAGAAGAGCCACAAGGATGGTGAGGGGTCTGGAGAACAAGCCTGATGAGGAGCGGCTGAGGGAACTGGGGTTGTTTAGCCTGGAGAGGAGAAGGCTGAGGGGAGACCTCATCACCACCTACAACTACCTCAAGGGAGGTTGTAGAGAGGTGGGTGCTGGTCTCTTCTTCCAGGTGATGGAGGATAGAACAAGGGGAAACGGCACCAAGCTGTGCCAAGGGAGGTTCAGGTTAGAGCTAAGGAGGAAGTTCTTTACTGAGAGGGTTGTCAGAAGCTGGAACAGGCTGCCCAGGGAGGTGGTGGAGTCACCATCCCTGGATGTGTTTAAAGAGCGGGTAGACGAGGTACTTAGGGATATCGTTTAGGGGGTAGACAGGAACGGTTGGACGTGATGATCTCAGAGGTCTTTTCCAACTGAGCGATTCTGTGATTCTGTTAACATAATTCATAAGTTAAAAGATAATTTCAATGAATTGTGAAGTAATTTCACAAATAGCTTTTAAAGTTTTTAAAATATGCTTTATTATAGAAGAAGAAATGTGGCTGTCTCTTTAGTTGTCCTGTTTAAGAAGGATAACAGCAATAGATGTAAAATTTGAGGTGTGTCCCTTGAGATAGTCACAAATAGAACCAGGGGAATAATTAACCCTAGGGTACTAGCATGCTAATTAGTATTGTTTGAATCAATGGGAGTTGTAGGTTCTCAGTACCTTTGAAAATCTGGTTTTATTTTGGTGTGAATATTTTAGCCTTTTTTTCCTTCTTTTAAGTAGCTGTCATTCTCAGTATATTTTGCATCATAATAGGAGGCATCTAAGGATAGAATACTGGCAAAACTTCTGTATACCATCTGCTTACATATCTTAATTTTGACAATAAGATAGACGACCAAAAATTCTAGGGCCTTGTGAGATTCAAAGAAACAAGGAGCACAGTCAGAGTGAAATACAGCACTGTTAGTAGCACATTAGATAAATATAAAATAGCTCTTCTAGCCTGGAATAATTGGTCCACTATAGTGCCTGCCATATGGCCAGCAGCTTGCTCATGCCCTTTGCCCCAGCTCCTTTGCCTAGTGGCAGCATTTTAGTTGTTCTAGTCACTCTGATAAAAGCAGTTTTTCACACTGACCAATTATATGTCATTACAGGTTGCAAAGATGGCCATTATTTTGTTTAAGACTTACACAGTTGCCAGGGGCTACTTCTGATTTCTGCTGAAGTAGAAGAAAAGACCTGGACAAGCCTTTGACTGTTTTGACTACAGGTAGATGCATGGAAAATAAACGGAGCAGAATATTTTCTATGTGTTTAGGTTTAGGTTTCTTAAAGCCAAAGTTTTATTCTGTACACTTGACCTCATTTTTCTAAGTTTTTCTGCTAATAGAAAATTCATTGCCTCAAAGAGGTAAGTTAAAATTATGGGACCATCTAGTACACTTAAAAAAGCAAAATAATTCCATATCTAGTCTTTGGAGCATTTAGGTAGACATTGGGATCAATTTTAGACATCTTAAAAATTCTCTGGTTCTAAAATGTATGCCTGCATTATAAAAGCTGCTAAAAGAGATCATAATTATTTGGACATATCAGCATATGTCAAACATATATTGTGACATATCTTGGCTGTTTCATGACAGACAAGACAAATTACTAGCTTCTGGGGCCTTTTTCTGGAGGTTGACCATAAGTTACCAGGTTATTATATTGTCATGTTTCTTTCTAGCTACTAATTCTCCCCTGCACCCTGGCTGACCATTTATGAGATATTTACAATAGGTTTACAAGCCATTTACATTGCCAAGAAACTTACAATGTGAGGATAAAAATGAGATACAGACTGTAACTTACAAACCATCACACTTATAACAGGGTAAAACCTTCTAAATGGATCTAGAGCGATCTATCAGCGTTCCTATCCAGCTTTGTTTATGTGCACTTCCCATTTTTGTTAAGAGCAGGGTTTGTTCTGTGTTTGAACAGCACCGCTGGGTCTTGATCCATAACGTGGACTTCTAAACAGTTTTAAAAGGAATACACATTTTTCACTGAATATGTTACCTTCATTTTTTTTCAAGATTTCTACTCTAAAATGTTTGATAAATTTTTGCAGCTACAAGAAAGAGGGCTCTGTGATACCAACCATGTAAATTAGGCCAAGCTTTGACCAACGACTAACTTCAATTCACCAACAGTGAGAACAGCTATTTTTTCAGTAGTCCTGTGGTTATCATATTATTTGGCTGAGGAGGTTAACATTTTTTTAATTTTCTTTTGTAGGTAGTTGCCTTTGTTTCGGCAGTTGTTCTATTACCTGATGATGCCTCCTCACCCACGGAGGGGAATTGGGAAAAGGAAAGGAGACCCATGAAATGAAGACAGATTTAATAAAACAATATTAAGAAACTAATATTAATACCAACTTTAATTTAAAATACACAAAGTTATATTCAGCCCATATAGTGATTGCGAGCTGTGTGCTCCCAGCAGTGAACGCTCGATGGCAAACACTGCGAGCACCACAGCTCCAGCAAGCCCATGACAGTCACAGCCAATGGAGGAGTAGACCTCAGGAGCAGAATGTTGGGTGAGACCCTCTAGTGGTGACCACCACTGAGGAAAGAGGGCTCTTCCCAGCAAACTCCCCGATTTATAGTGAGTGTGACGTTTATGATATGAAATACTCCTGTTGACCAGCTTGGCTCATCTACCCTGGCTTTTGCTCCCCCTCAGCTTCTGCACCTGGCTAACTCAAAACTGGTAAAGACCTTGATCGCTGTGACAGCCTGTGTACCAGTGCTGGCTGAAAACTAAAACAAAATGTCTAATCATCTTTGTTCTCATGAAATCGAGTCTTTGCAGAAATGCAGCTTTCCTGAATAGGAAATTGATTCTATTATTATATCCCAGCAAAATCAGGACACTAGTATGGTAGGAGGATTCTTTATTTGTTTTTAGAGTGTGCTAATCTCTTCTGTTAGGTATTGTTATTCATACATTTTCCTGAGATCTGAAAATAGGTTTCAAGATATAAAAGTCCGAGGTATCTTAATTTTCTGCCTGCATGACAGATTCCAGTGGCTTTTCACCATCTTCTTCCATACTGATGTTTTTGCTCTTTTCCCTCCTTACCTAGAGATTGTAACCAATATAGCCTATTAAACAAAAGGCTCCATTGTAATTGAAATGTAACTGCCAAGTATTCTCTTATGGATTGGAGATAGCCTATCCTCCTGTATTTTAATGCATTTGAACAAGGAGGTTTTTGTTGTGATTCAGTTCTAATGACTTATCCTATGACATCCACTCGTCATTCTTCATTCAATTCTTTCATCAACCTCTGATACATCCCTGAATCATCATTTTTTGGGCAGTGATGGATCTCATACTTTCTAATCCTGCCGCCAGCCCCTCTTTTGCTGAATCATAAAGATTATTCTTATATTTTTTTCAGGACCAGTTACTGAGATGTGCTATGCATAGAATATTATGTAGCCCTGTGATACTTCCTTTACAGATGACATGACACAGTTATGCCTTCCCAATGATGTAGGTGAGACAAAAAAAGGGAGTCAGTAATTATCTACCCCTTGCTTGCAGCATGTGTTTCATCCTGAGTGGCAAGAACAAATTGGCTTGTGTCAGCAGTCTCCCTGTTGAAAAAAATATACCTGGGTTATATGGTAACAAGCAACCCTGTGTCATAACTGGAATTAGGAAAATAAGAGCTGGATGGTGTTATGTTTATTAAGACTATGCGTTGGCGAGATGGTTCTTGAGCCAGTAGTGCTAATTAACAGCTCAGCTACGTGTGAATGTACTGAACTGACAATGAGTTTTAGAACCTTATTATGTGATTGTTTCCCTACTGTTTTTCACATGGTTTTACTTTTTGGATTGGAAGTCTGCATGCTCTTCTGCTGTAGCAAAAGCATGGTGGTATACACATTCAGCATCTTCACAAGAATAGTGGGATGGTAAAATACTGTTCATTCAGATAAGAACTAGGAAGAAGCATACTGAAAAATATGAACAGTGCGTTATGTAAGGTACTTTCTGGCTGTCATATAAACTCAGAAAGTTTTCATTAATTAGTACATTCACTTGAGCAATAAGTGTCAAACTACAAATTCCTGCTCCAACATACTGAGATTAAATCTTCTCATTGAAGAAGATTTCTTAATTTTGTCATATGGGCTATATAAATTGGTGATTAATACTAGAATACCAGTTACTGTGCTGTTAGGATGTGTTAGAGAACCTTTGCGAGAGAAACAAAGATTTTTACCTCTATCTCAAACTTTCATGTTTCAGTGGTCTACTAGTGTTACAAGGCTTTGTTTTCCATTTTATTTTTCATTAAAAAGCCAATGTTAAGGTCACATTAGGTAAGTTACATAGCACTTTTCAAATATGCCTCATAAATTTTAGATATAACTTTATTAAAATTTCAGCCTAATGCTGGGCAATCATTTATTTACTAAATTAGCATTTTATTATATTTACTGTGAGGTATTTAAATAGTATCAAGTGTACCTCAAACTGCAAAATTTATAAGATTCTATTCTAGGTTTATGTGCAGGTAGGCAAGGTTTTCTAGTGTATACTGGAAATGGCTAAAATATCTTGAACTGATCAGAGAAATCAGAGATAGGAAAACTAGGATTCACAATGTAAAAAGATAGGAAAGTCCTTAGTGAAGACAGAATTCTGCAAGTGAAGACATTGTTTCGTTGTTGGGGCTGTTTTTCCACTTATTCTGACATGTTTGGCATTCTTTTCGTAATTTTTTTGTTGCTGGAAGCACTGATTCGTTATAGTTTTTCCCACAAGCATTTTTGAACTTTTCTCTCCTGCCATCCAGATGATGACTATGGTGATAGTACTGCAGCTGTCTGTCTGTACTGCTGCTATGCTGGCTCAGTATGTTGTTATCAATTCACTACCAAACCAGAACAGCAAATAGTTCGTTGCTAAAAGAGTTTCATGGAAAGTGGGAAGAATCAAGTTCAAAAGCAAAATTTAGACAAGACTTAAAGTGAGCCATGTGTCCAGATAACTGTTCCAGCTACTAGGTCCTTTGTGGTGCTGAGGATTTCCTGAAGAAATCTGTGTTTCTTTGCATAGCTCTCCTTGGGCTGGGAGTGTCCATGGTCCAAATTGTGTACTTCATTCACTCCTGAGGTCTCTGGATTGAATGTAGTAGATCCCTTGCTGATGAAGCCCTGGTGTGTCTGAAAGAATAGTTAAAAATAATTGTAAATACAGAGTGGAGGACACCACACAGAGACTGGCTAGCTCTGCCTGACTGTCCTCCAGTGCCATCCCAGAAGGCATCATACTCTCGTGTGCTTCACACCCTGCCTTATTTCATGCTAGAGTATACCACACCTAGTCTAAGCAGTATGGCTTTCTGGAGGGTTGCCCAAGCAACCTTGTCACTGCTCAGGAAAACCTGAAAAACAACGCAGTAAGTCTGAATACAGAGCCACTGAGGTTTATAGCATTTTGGCTTGGGTTCGTGAGAAGACTTGGGCATACCTCTGTTACACCTGGAGATGGCCTGGGCTGGAGGTGTCACTTCAGCATCATCAACCTAACATGCTGTTAGGATGTCTTAGGGCAGCTTGACTTTCCTGAATCCTGTCATTAACAGTGAGCAGGACCATTTTAAATTTCAGAAAATGAAATCAGAATATATGTGAAGGAGAGCATGTGACTGCTGGCAGGAAGTGGGTCTGACAAGAATCCATACATTCTCACACGTGTATGTGCCACCTTGGGCTCTTTTCTGCGCACATCAGAAAATGAAGTGCTCCCTGGGTACTAACCCCATTCCACCCATACTTCCTATGGAAACAACATTAACAACGTGCTGGAATGCAACTTATATAAATTATGTGGCATCATCAGGTGAAGGGATAGTCATCACACCTCCTCGCTATTCCTATTGATGTTTTCATGTTCATTTCCTACCCATCTCCTTTCCAAGGTTCCTAATTGTAGAAGGCATCTTTCCATGAGCCTGTCACCTTGGGCCACACGTGGCACCCTAGCAAGGATGGGAGGGAGAATATTCCAGGCATTACAGCATACACAGTATAAGACAGGGTAGGCACTACTGACCATTTGCTATAGGGCAGTCTCAAAACATGGACAGAACCAGGACAACTTAACACACGTGTGCCTTCTCTTTTGAACCTTCAGCCCAGGATTTCTGTTTCTAACTAGAATACTGATGACATGGTAACAGATGTGCCCACACAGCATAAGGAATGCTGGTTTACTCTTTTCAGAGTAGGCAACCCAGGTAGCTGCACACTCAGCCAACAGTGAGCACAGGGGGCCTGGTAGGGCACTGTGGTAGAAACAGTTCATTGAGAGTGGATGGTGTACCAGCCCCACAGCAGACGGGAATGTACACTGCTTATCATCTCTAAGGCATATGCCAGTTCAAAGTGGGACACCTGAAGCATCATAAAGTTTTTGATTCACTCCTCACTGAGGGCAGGTTAAAAAAACTGAATAGCAAAGTTCTGTTACACATTGCACTTTTCATAATACATCAGCTTGATTCTTCTTATCTACTCTGTTTTCCCATCCCAGTCTCACTTGCTTTTTCTTCCTTTTTTCTTGCAGTTGCATTGTCTTGCTCAGGAACATATTGCTGCACAGAGATGCCTAGGTTGATAGGCACAATACCTTGTCATGATGGGCCACCTCATCAGGTGCTGGTCTGGGAACATGATCCACAAATGAGAAAGTTTTAAATTCTCCTCTTCTTGTGCAAAATCGCAGGTTTTGTCTTTGTGAAGCCTGTGCTTGCAACAGTTCAATGTGCTGTGTCTGACTTGTCAGTATACTGTGAATAGAAAGGGCTGCTCCCCCTTCCAAAGGCTTTATGCTAGGGATAAAGAAAGAAAACAGATCTCTGTTTCTAGTTTTATAAATAGGAAGTCAGTGGCTTCACTGGCATGCAGTTTAGATATTACAGTGGGCAATCTTGCAACTATTCTAAGCAGTTCTGTATGCAAGGCGTTGTGCTCTTGTTGCTCACTCTGTGAGGCAATACACCTTATGGTAACAGAGCCATATCATAGGACGTGATCTGTTTGAAACTGTGCCACATATGCAGTACCTCATCAGCGTTCGCATGCACCCCATTACATGAGGTGTGTCAAAAAGTAGTTGTTCACACAGCAATGGGAAAGTTGGTATTTAACTTTTCCCCTGAGAATTCTTCATTTTGCAGTGAATTGACCGGCTACACATTTGATAGACATCCTGGAGCAGTTTAAGTAGTGTCGTCGTGGTATTTCTATACAGCTAGCCTCAAGAGGGGGTCAGTGGGTTACTGTGATACAGTCAAGCCATCTAATCCTACAGAGTTTGTTATTTCTTGGGAAAATTAAACTCTAAGTACAACGCGGGGAAAGCAGAATTTGAGCACATAGCCTGTATGGACTGTGATGTGGTAGTAGCCCTTGTGAGGGCTGGCAAGAACCTTGTGCAATGAGATCCCGCATCAGCTAGGAAGCTGTTGCTAGACTGGTGTATGTCAGGACCACAATAAATACTGCAGCTGTTGTCCTTAGGTTCAGAATGATTCCAAACAAAGCAGAAAACACTTTTAAGACTTGGGGAATGCCCTTGTGTTTTCCCTGTCATTTAATTCTTTTCTGCATTGCCATTTTATAGAAACACTATTCTCAGCATGGACTGATACACTCTGGGGCATCTACTTTATAGCAGTGTTAGAGGTTAATACTTTATATGGTTTTCTGACAGTTTCCTGACTGTTAAGAGTTATGAAAAAATAACATTTAACTATAAATGTCTGTCTGCACTGCTATTCTTTCCATTGACTCTGTGATCATAGTGGTTGACTCTTGATAAAGTTATTGTCAATACTGTATTATGGGCTAGTAAGAGAGAGTTGAAGTAGTATTCCAGTACACACATGCCAGGAAGGATGACACACATCTCTTGCAGTTTATGTATGTAAAGTGCATCATGAGACAGGTTAATATCACAGCCAGTGAATGTCTATATTAATAAGTAATTTTGACATTAAGTTCATCCAAATATGTGAGTACTCTGGCACATGGGACTGTAGCAGGTTTTACAGAATCACAGAATGGTAGGGGTTGGAAGGGACCTCTGGAGATCATCCAGTGCAACCCCCTTGCTGGAGCAGGATCACCTGGCAAAGATCACACAGGAAGGCGTCCAGGCGGGTTTTGAATGTCTCCAGAGAAAAAGACTCCACCACCTCTCTGGGCAGCCTGGTCCAGTGCTCCGTAACCCTCACAGTAAAGAAGTTTTTCCTTATGTTTACATTGAACCTCCTGGTTTCCACATATATGTGATACAGTAGTGAAAACATGACGTGTGACTCCATGACCAGATAACAGATTATTGCAAGTGCCTCCAACAAATTAGTTTACACTGGGAGCTAATCATAAATAGACTTGTCAGACCTGTTGTTATATCAAAGCTAGCTATCTAGGTGACTAGGGAAGTTTATCCTGCTGTACCTCTAGAGCTGGTTGTTATAAATCAATAGCTGTTAAATGCTGAAGAACAGCATAATTATGTGCAGCTATTTTGGTAATGCCTAATGGCTCTCAGAATGTTCACATTGTTTCTTCCCTACATAAGAAAGAAAATGCAGGCTCTGTAAAATTTTAATTAACGGTAAGTGCTGAAATAAGAAGAAAAGTGGTAGGGAAATAGGCCTCACTAAGTTTCAGTACACCGCTTGCCTTGAATGATGTAAAGTGATGAAGCAAATTCTCTTCTATCCCCCTCGTTTGATCTGATTCCAGATAATGATTCCCCCCACCATCCCTCACTGGTAAGACCTTGCTGCTAGTGACTGAGAAAATCTGGTATTGTACCAAGTTATCATCCAGGGGTTTAAGGCATTTTTCAGAAATCTTTCTTATTCTCACAGTTTTTTTCCATTGTTTGTCATCACAATCATTTTATGGTGTTATTCATAGAGCAAAAGGATCAAATGTAGATCCATAATTTTTGTAGTTCCATAATCTTCCCAAATAAGGCCCACTATAACACTTGTTCAGTGTCTGTGATGCATTTAAAAGTAAAAAAGTATTTTTATATCACCTCTTGTCATCATACATTCAAAACTCCTGGACAGAAATTTTCAATGTTTGTTGAGGATTACATTTTAAATTCGGTAAAATCTCATTGGTTATTTTCAAGATTAGCTTGCTTTTCCTACTTTAAAAATGTTTTCAAAGCAAACATGGAATTATACACTATATGTGAAACCCCTAATGAGGAAGGAGGGTATTTCCTACATCTAAGTAGTGTAGGAAGCATCCTCAGTACTACTTTCATTCTTAAAGTGTTTGATTTAAAGATGTCTTCACTTTTATAAAATGTGTGCTGAATTAAGAGGGATTGAAAACTAAATTAACTGGAAATGTTTAAAGGTGAGAGGATTCAGCAGCAGTGTTAGAAACACTAGTGAGGAGAGGGATTCCAAATATAGGCAGAGGACGTGACTTTGGAAAGGAAAAGTTTTCCTGAGAAGGGTTCATGTAGGTGTTCTTCAAAGTGCAAAAAGCAGGATTCGTAGAATCACAGAATTGTTGAGGTTGGAAGGCATCTCTGGAAATCATCTAGTCCAGCCCTCAAAGCAGGTTGTCCAGGACTGTGTCCAGTTGGGTTTTGAATATTTGTAAGGATGGACATTCTACAGCCTCCCTGGGCAGTCTGTGCCAGTGTTTTGCCACCCTCACAGTAAAAAGGACTTTTTAAAATGTTTAAATGGCATTTTTTTGTATTTCACTTTGGGCCCGTTGCTGTTGCTGCTTCTTTTACTGGGCACCACTGAGAAGACCCTAGCTGTCTTCTTTACCGTGCCCGCATCAGGTATTTATACATAAAGATACTCTCACCTTCTTCTGGCTGAACAGCCCCAGGTTTCTCATTATATGACAGAAACTCGAGTCCCTTAAACATCTTTGTGTCCCTTTGCTGGACTAGCTCCAGTGTGTCCGTGTCTCTCTTGTACTGGCGAGCCCAGGACTGGTCTCAGCACTCCAGATGTGCCGCATCAGTGCCACGTGGAAAGAAGTATCCTCTTCCTCCACCTGCTGGCGATGCTTTTCTTAATGCGATCCAGAATGCTGTGGGCCTTTACTGCCAGCTCCCGTTCAACTTGTTGTCTACCAGGACCCTGCAGGTCTTTTTATGCATACTGGTCAGCTCCCAGTATGTAGTGATGCATGGGGTTATTCCTCCCTAGGTACAGGACTTGGTGCTTACATTTGTGGAACTTCTTGAGATTTCTGTTTGACCATTTCTTCAGCCTGACAAGGACTCTCTGAACGGCAGCACCTGCTGTATCAACCACTCGTCCCATTTTTTTGTCACCTACAAACTTGTGAGCTGGTCTGCAGCTCAAGTTTGTGATTCTGATCAACATCCGCTAAGCCCAGAAACTCAGACAGCTTTCAGTCTGCCTACCTGACTACTTATTGAGGCCATAATTAATCAATTTGTCAATGAGGATGTTACGGGAGCGAGTGTTTAAATCCTTGCTGAAGATAAACAGTTTCAATTGCTCTTCCCTCATCCATCATGCTTGTAATTTCATCATAGAAGGCTGGCAGGTTAGTCAGGCATCATTTCCCTGTCATAAATCAGTGCTGACTACTCTAAATCGCATTTTTGTCCTTAATGTGTTTGCAAATGGTTTCCAGGATTATTTGTTCCATCTCCTTCCCAAGGATAAAAGTAAGACTGACCAGTTTGTGGCAGGCTGCTTTGAATGACTTTTGGAGGAGCACAGTACAGCCAAAGCTGGCCAGTAAAGTTGTCCATGCAGCAGCAAACCACTTCTTTGTGTATCTCAAGAATCTGGTGTCCACGTGCACGGAGATTTCACTCCAAGTTCCTTATCTCTCTAATTATATCTGCTACAAAAGGCAGCTTTTGAAAGTAGAAAGGATATTTTTAATGGATTCTAAACATTTCTTATGCTTTTCATATCTGAAAATGCATGTCAGAAGCAGGCTGTTTTATAACATTTTCAGCAATTGAAGTTTTTTTTTTTTAAATAGTCTCATTTAGCAGTCACTATTTTCATATCTGAAAATGCATGTCAGAAGCAGGCTGTTTTATAACATTTTCAGCAATTGAAGTTTTTTTTAAATAGTCTCATTTAACAGTCACTATTAGTCATGATAGACATGACCTCTTATTTCTCCTCAGTAATAATTTTGAGTAGTACCTTATCTGTCATTACAAATAACAGTGAAGCTAATCTATGCTGATTTCCAATGCTAAGCAAACTTACTGAAAAAAAACGAAAAGTGATCTTTTTAAAACAGAAATTCTACCTGACAGTTTAAGGATACCAGTGAGGCAAGTTCTGTAAGGGCAGTTAATGTCATTTATTAGACTAACTGGTACAGTAATAAAAGAGAGTGATTCTATGTTCCCTTTTAAAATTTTAATTACTACTGTCAAGTAAATTTACCTATGAATTAACAATTAGCACATTCTGAAATGTAAGCGTTTCAACCTTTAAAAAGGTTGTTCTGCACAAAATGAGTGGGAGAAGAAACGGACTGACTACATATTGGGGAAAAGTCTCTCTTCAGCTGGGAAGATACAGCTGGTATCTCTGTTATTATTTGGTAGTTGGAAGGATCAGCAATGAGTATTTGGTAACTTGCTGACCTGGACGCTCAACCCCAGTTCCACAATAAATTGAGGGCCTTTTGCTGGTTTTGCAGCAGAGCACACCAGATGTATGTTATCTCTTCATCAGTGTTGCTTTGAAAACATGCAAAATGTATTCTCTTAACTGCAGTAAACGTTTTTTTTTTGTTTTGCATTTGATTCAGACCTGATATGTGATTCACCTATTCCAGTTATGCTTTATCTCTGCTTTTCCTCCATGTCTTCTGGTGTATGGGCTCAGACTGATTTTCAGGTATTGGGCAGCAACAGTTAACAGAACTGCAGTTTCTTTAAAAAGGTAGTTCTGAGTGTTGCAGATAAAATGCAGTTAGATTTAGTATGAGGAAAATGCCACGTTTTTACAGCAGGCAAACAGAATTAGCACTTGCTCAAAACAGAGACAGCAACTTGAGAAGGAAATTTCTAGCAATAACCATCGAAGCATTTCATGTCTGGTGAAGAAGCCTGGTTGGCTGCTGAGCCTTTGGCCTCATTGACACCCCTACCCACAGCTGCAGCAAATAAGGCATAGACGGGACTGCTCTGCCAGGTCATCTGCAAGTACTGCGTCAGGGTTTGGGTTGCACCAAACAGCTTTTGCTTGCATTCAAACAGCTCTTTTTTAGTGCTCTGCTGAGAATAATTGTGGTTTGGTTTATTGTCTTCTCTTGGTGGAAAAGCTTGACTCTTCTTTGAGTGAGTAAAATAAGCTCATATGGGACCTAGTGGTAAGGGATGTTTATGCTGCTCAATACTGTTTATGTAAACATTAGTTTCTAGGAATACACTGAACTTTGTAGTTTGAGTAAGTAGCAGATTATTCTAGCTATTGGTTACTTTAAAAAGCATTGAGTTGGAGTCTTTGGTACAGATTAAGTTTACGGAGGCTTTACATTTGCTTTAACTATTAAGTTTCCTTAAAAAAAAAAAGTGATGGATTATTTTTGAAATGGGTTTGCTATTTGTCTGGCTGCTATTTGTATATCAGAGAATGCTCATAGATTAAAATTCTAACTGATTTGATGTACTTTGAAATTAGAGTTTTAAAACTCTGTCAAAGTCTTACAGTGTATCAGAGCTAGAATAACACCTGTATTCGTGCTCTTTACATGAAAAAAAGAGTTCTAGAGTGCTGTATTTTTCTTTATTATGAGACTTCTTTATCTGTTTTGCCTATGTTCCTGAAAATCTTCTGATATCTTCATTTTAAAGAGAGGATTATGAGAAAATCTGTCTCTAGGAAGTTGACTTTTGTTGTATGAAAATAATTTGTGCTCCCCAATGACTCCAGTTGAAACATATTCAAAAAGAGCCCGATACTTACTGTGCCTTATAAATCAAGGAATGTTGTTTGTATCAGCATTTTGATGCATGATGTGATTGTTTGCGTTGGCAATTCTGTGTTAGGCCAGTACAGTAATTGCTTTCCAGAAATACACCATCGTTTTCATAACATAATTTATAGTTTTATTACAAATATATGGGCCTGATCTGAAAGTGAACTATTTTCTTCTTTTTCAAAGGAAGAAAATAATTTGATTATTTCCTTCCACTCTTTGTGCTTCTTTTAGCTGTTCTTTGAAGTCTGTTACAAATTTGGCTGTTTCCAGTTGTCTGATACAGATAGTGAATTAACACTGAATAGCACAGAGCATGTGACGAACTTGTGCTGTCATGGATAAGCAGTGCACATGAAGTTGAGAAGGGCAAGTAGAGAACCCTTGTTTGTCTGTTCCTCGTCCTCCCACTCCAGCTTGTTGGGTTTTTTTTAATTATTGTGTTGAATAACTTGGAGCATGAAGTTTAAATCTTCAGAAAGGAATATCGTTTCTGTACTTGACGGCTCTTGTTCCATGGTTGGTTTGCCTTTGGAAAAGGCTGGTGACATCTTTGCAGTGAAGGGAGAGAAGGATTTAGCAGGCAAAGCATTACTGTACACGTGAAATTCTGAAAATGGAGAGTAGTGTAACTTCTAACAGGGAGACAATGCTGTTAAGCCAGGTGATTTTTGTATTGTTAAATTACATGGAATGGTAGGAATAATAAACTGCATGAGAGTATTGGAGAAGTGCGATAAAGGGAAAGAACAGAAAAGATTTGTAGAAATACAGGACTTGCATAGCTGCATTTTTCCCATATAATGTCAGGTTCCCATTGGCCAACTGTGTAGCAATTCTCGGTGGTGATTTATACTTGCTTTTATGATTGAAATTCATCCTAAGAGACAGAACACAATGAATTTCAGAGAAAGCTTTTGCAAAGCAGCATTATAAAACGAAGCACAAATGCTTTTTAGCGAGAAAGAAAGGATAGAGATTGGTCTTACTGACTGCTTCCCATTTGTATAGAGCTCAGTGTGAAGATATGTGGGGGGGGGGGAAAGAAAAAGATGTTTATGTGTATGATCTTGGAGAGATGGACAAGGAGCTGACACATAGTACCCTTGTTTTTAAGAGGCAATGGAGAGATGTAGGGACATGAGGGATAGACACCAGCTGGTAACTTACCAAAAGTCATCCTTAAGAAGTCTACAGTAGTCCATGGTACCTAATATATAGGATTAAATACAGATGTAAGAGTGGAAAGATAATCTTTTAAAAAGAAGTACATTGATTGAATGCACTGAATGCGTGAGACTGAAAACTACTTTGAATCAGTAACACTTTGTCTTACATTCAGGTACCTTTTCACCACAGGCACTGTCAGATGTGTTGTCTTTTCTGGGCTTCAAACTCTTAAAAATAGTGCTCAAGCCTGAAAATGTGACAAAATAGCAGAGCTAGCTTTGATCTGTAGAATAAAAGCTGGGTGAGGTATTAAAATTATGTAGTAAAAATACCTATTTCTGAACTGACAGTAGAGCACAGATGAAGTGCTGAAGTGTTAAGATTTTCAATTAAATTGGAATCACTTCATGGGATTTATGTCTGGGTTTATTAGACAACTTATGCTTTGTGTTCATGCTTTCATGAGGAGAAGCTATGAAAAAGCGAAGAGCTGATTTATAGTTGGGCTTGGATCTAAGAAAGATAAAAGATGTAATGTTAAAAAAAGCAGTTTTGAGGGTCAACTAGTGGGAAGCTAGTGTGCCCTGTTAAGTACGTTGTCTTTTAGTATAAATGGAAGCTGCCTGCTCCTGTGAGCACAAGCACTTCAGTAAAAAGAGGTGATTTTTTCAAGTATGTATTTTTCACTGACACTAAGAAACTTGCATACTGCAGTACAAAAATACAAAATGAGATGCCCTAAGGCATTATGCTTTTGAAGTAGGGGATCTCTTGTATCCGGGATAGGAGAAAAATCTGTGGAGCAGTGAACTGCCAGCTGTGCAAACAGGCGGGCAGCAGCCACCCACATCTGCTGAGTGTTTGTTAGCCACAGCCTTGCTCTAGGTCAGGTTGTATGCAAATACAGCCCTTCTGCTGCTTCTGTTGCAAGTAGCCGTTAAGGGAAAGTGTCACTGACTGAGAATAGATTGCTGCTCCGTGAGTGTGACTGTAAAATATCTACATCCAGAGTTCTAAATGCACCTTTCTAGGCACTTTTCTAATCAAGAGAAGTCAAAGCATTTGGCATGTTGTTGCCTTGTGAAGCAGGTGTTAGTGCAGTTAGCCTAATGTTACAAATTAAGACTAATTCTGAGTGAAACCTTTTGGCCTCATAAAATCAAAAGGACATTTTTATTAGAATCTCTTTAGTTAAAGAATGATGAGAAATACACGTACTCTGCAAGAGCAGAAGAAATACCGAGCAGGCTGTCCTAAGTGGAGGGTGCCATCAATGGAAGGCAGAGGGCTGCTGCTTCATGCAAGACATCCCAGTTATGGTTTAGGTTAGTGAGTGTCTAAATTCCTGACTCAAATTTCCTCCCACAGGTCTGAGATATCAAATATCATTTCAGAGAGAAAATGAGCACAGAGCTTGTATGTTTCTTTGCAAGCTGAAGTAAAATGCTGTGTTTATAAATAAGAAAGCTGTTGAAAAATCAGTGCTTGAAGTACACTAACTGTCAGATATTTGCAGTCACTGCAGTTTCTTGTATGGAGAAGTGAAATGAGGCAGAGCATTAACAGAATGGACTTTTGGCTACCTTTGTGCTCAGTGTCGGATTCTTGTCACCTATGGCTAATGTAATTTAGGGCTCCCTGGCCTGCAAAAGGGCAATATGTCTGCCTGGGCTCTTGGATAGGTTGTGGCCCTAAGCAGTGGCAGAATTGTGACCTTTGGGGGGCGTTTTACTTGTAGAAGGATCTGAAAACTGCATTTAAAACTTGAATTGCAAGAACCTGAGAACCTGATGCAGAGGGGTAAGGTTTCTCCTACCCTATTCCCAGTGGCTGCCCTCGCCGGTCCCCGGCGCAGCCGAGAGGGGGCGCGCTCAGCCCGGGCATGGCTTGAGCGGCGGGATGGAGGGCGGAGAGGAGAAATAAACCAGGCACCTC
>NW_010185104.1:4058-4722 GCF_000695765.1 Mesitornis unicolor | reverse complement strand
TTTGTCTCTGATTGATTGACTTCTTTTTGTGCAAACTCTATTTAGACAGATCTCTGACATCTGCTATACTCGGAGGTCCCTTCAGTTATCCTTCATTCCTCTACTTTTATGACATTTTTTATTTCATGGAAGGCCTCAAAATATTAAGCCAGTGACTAATCTGATGATCAACTATTGTGTACAGTTTTAGGTTCCTCAGCTAAAGAAGGATGTTGAAAAACTAGAGAAGGTCTACTGGGGGGTTAACAAGATGATCAGGGCCCTGGGTTAAATGACCTATAACAAGCTTAGTAGCTGGGCTTGTTTATTTCGGGGAAGTGGAGGCCGAGAGGAGATCCAGTGGCAACCTATTTGATTGTAGTTGCAAAGACGATGTTGCTATACTCTTTCTAGAGGCAACAAATAGTAGAATAGCCACAAGTTATGGTGTAGGAAGGCAGTGCAGCACTGAAACAGGTTTAAATCCTCCAAGGATTCACTTTATTGTCCTCTTCCTCTACCATCCCACAAGCTTCTGGCTGAAGTCAAAAGCACAGGACACGGAAATCAGTTTTTGTGCCCTTTCCCACACAGAAGTCCCTCGGTGTTTTCTCTCAGCTCAAAAAGATTGTGTCTTATGTTTCAGTTTCCATTTTACAATTAAACTCAAGTACTTCATCAAAGG
>NW_010185104.1:0-4030 GCF_000695765.1 Mesitornis unicolor | reverse complement strand
GTGGGTAAATAGGCTGGAGGGGACAAGGAGAATCTGTAGTGTTATCTAGCTGTGTACGTGGTTCAAACATAATTCAGATAATCAGTAAATCAAAGAGGCTTGTCTGCTGCTGTGCATCAGGCATAACAGGCCATTAACTTACAATGACAAATGGGGATAGATGGATTTCAGTTTCAGGTTTCATTCCTGACATGCATTTCAGGGCTCTCTCTAGAGCTTCACAATGCGTTTTGTTTCCCATCAGAACTTCCCTAACAAATGCTACTAAAGCTATTTGCACTTCAGGAAACTTAACATGGAGGGCAGAGGCAGTTTTGCTTAGTTTCTACACGGCATCAGAGCTGCAGCATAATACATGGCAAGTTGCTGGTGCCACAGCAAACTCTTGGGAATTTGTGTGAGAACACATGAAACCTGTGTTTGTACGTCCAGGAGGGCAATTACATAGTATCCATTCAACCCATTCTAGCTCCTTAATTTGTCTTTCTTCTTCTGTCTCCTATTTGCCTTTGCTCCTTTTTTCATTCCTCTTCTTTTCTCCCTCAGTTCTTCAACTTCTTCCTTTTTGTCCTTGTCAGAAAGCATCCCTACACTTTCTCCTGAAAAAATAACTTCCCCAAAACAAGATTCTTTTTAGAAATTCCAGCAAAAGTCACTTAAAGACTGCTGATTGCAAGCACATTAATGAAATGCATAGATTAAATCTCTACTCTGATTTTAATTACCGGGTCCAACTAGTGGTATGATTCAACTTGTTGGTTAAAGTACATAAATTTAGACATTGGCATACAGATGACTAAATGTGACTTGAGTGTGTAAGTTCCCATTTCTGTCAGGGGCATGATTCAGTAACTTTGACATAAGCTCTGAGTACTCTATGAGATGTCCTAAGGCATCCTGCATGATCTCTAGAAGTATCCTGTAAATCTTGTGTAATGTCTGCCTGAACCTATAACATGGTTTGAATGGCAGTTGGTGCTGTGTGTAGGACACAATGAAGCCCCAAGATATTCAGTGGAGTCTAGAGATCTAACCAACCTGACCTAAACCAGACACCTGCATTTAGTCATCTGAATGAGTCTAGGCTCCTTTGACTGCACTGTCTGGATTTTCAATGATCACAGTGGGAATTGATGCTAGAAGCACGTTTGTAAAAACCTATATTCAGCCTCCTAAACTTTGGTATCCTAGTTTGTAAGTTGAATCCCACTGTGATTGTCTCCTAAAACTAAGTTTAAACTTCACCAGTTGTGTAGGTCCTACAAAGAGGAAGTAAAGGAATTCAGTTCTGTTACCTTCACTTAATTTTTCTAGCAAATTGCCAGATATGTACAAACAGTAGGGATTTGCACATGTATGAATAGGAAAACCAGATTCGTTCGACACTACTGATACTTGCAGGCACGTGTTAAGCATTCGTAACTATTTACCCATCACTCATTTTACAAAACCTCATCCTCCCTGTTGCTTTCATTGAGTAGTAGGTCCCTACTCCAAAGGAAGAAAAAAAAAAAAGTTAAACCCTGTGTTTAGCTTAAACCATATCCTTTTTTCTTTTTTTTTTTTTTTTCCCAATACAGAGACATAAGTTTTTTTTTTCAAAAGTAGCATCTGCTTTTTCATCTTTCCTGAATGGTATTGGTCTTCCACACACACTTACGTATTTGGGCTTAGAACTAGAGCCAGTAGATATACCATAGGCAGGTGGGATTTTTTTAGTTTGAGAAATAATCGATTAAAATACATTTTGTTCTATTTTTAGATTTTATTCCTGATTTTTCTGGTTTCTTCATCTTTCACATTCTTGAAATAACAGGATCTCGGAGCCAGTTCAGTAAAAAGTATTTCACGCTCTCTTTCACCTTCCTGCAAGTTACTGCAAGAACACACATCCATGGAAAGTATAATTCAATCACTGAGCTCAGTATATCTATTAAAGGGCTTATGTGAGTAAGTATTTAGTTCTTTCAACTGATGAAGGTTGAGGGAGGTAGAAATATTTGGTAAAAACACTAGAGATATAATAGAAGGAAATATGTAAGGAAGCTCATAAGACTTAAAATACTTCATAGTTAAGGACAACAAGTAAGGGTTCTCACAGTACACTCATAAATAAGACATATGCTGGATTCAATATCTGGTCAAGGAGTTATCAAATCAAAGCCAGTATCTTAACAGGTAGAATGTTCTCATTAAACTCTAATAAAAGCTTCAACTATTATATAAAATCCATGACTTTTCTTTTATCTTATTAAATCCTGTCAGGAACTTTTGGTTTCAGTATCACATGCCATCTATGTAACTATTCCAAAAGGAGCCTGAAGTTTCTATGCTCTGCATAATTTTTTTCTGTCAAAATTTATTCTTACTATTATATGAAAATAGTGTATTACAAATAAAACAACTAATAAAAATCCTGTTTTAAAAGTTATGCTACTATTAAACATTGTATAAAGTAATATCAATTAGATTCTATTAAATTTAATAGGTTTTGAGTTATTGAGTTTAATTCAATTTCAGTAAATTTCCATTAAGACAAATTTGTTTCCAATTTTTATTAATTCCAGTGATTATTAATTATCTTCAATTAATTTCATCTACTTGTGTTACATTTTCAGGTAATTCTCCATTACTTTCAATTAGTTTCTATTAATTTCAAGTGGATTTCATGACTGTTAACTGATTTCATAAGATACAAATGTCCTTCTTTATTGTGTTTCTGTACTATTACTACTTGCCTTCATGCCATAAATGAGTAATTCAGGGCTAGATCTTCATATGATTCTTACTGGCATAGTCTTAATAGTGTTAGTGTAGCACTGTTGAGTGAGAACAGTCAGAAAACTGCCATGTCCTGAGAACTAAAGAATTCCTGGGAACTAAAGTCAGTACGAATTTCATCTTAAGCTACCAGATGTAGTCAGGATTTCACCCTAAACTTTCCGAACAAGTATACTGGTTAGTCTACCTTTTTCTTAAATTTGGGGCTCTCATTACTCAATAATGTTGTGAAACAGAAGGATGCTAATTCACTTTGATATTTTCAACTTGTTAGTTAATAACTTGATTAAATTTCCTAAGCACGGATGCCTAGTACAATGGGCATCTAAATGCCATTTGAGATGCCCAGTTGGCTCTCCTGTACAGTGTGAGTCTCCCATAGGTTTTGTATCTGCCAGCCTGTGGTGCTGTCACAATGGTCATTACAGGCTTATGTTCAAGCAATTTATCCAAACCCTTGATCAGTCTGATCAACAGGATATGGCTCATCTCATCCTAAAATCGGATGAGATCACCTGCATTGGTGAAAGTCCAGTGACTAAGTGGCTAGAAAAGAAAAGGAAGACCAGAGAAAATGTAGGAACTCTCTGAAAGGAAACAGACCTGGTTACCTGGGATATGGAGAAGGCTGAGGTACTCAACAACTTTACTGCCTCAGTCTTCACTGGCAAAGGTTCAAGCCACACTGCCCAAGTTGTAGAAGGCAAACTTCCCCTCCTTGGCAGTGTTCAAAGCCAGGTTGGATGGGGCTTTGAGCAGGCTGGTCTAATGGGAGGTGTCCCTACCCATGGCAGGAGGGTTGGACTAGGTGATCTTTAAGGTCCCTTCCAATCCAAACCATTCTATGATTCTATGACTATACAGCTCTAAGTCTGTATTGACAAAATCTCCATTGGTCACTATAAGAATTGAGACAATTAGTATGGATGCAGACACTTACATAGTAGAAACATGAAAGTATGTAAGATGAACACCACTTCAAACATAAATGCTGTCGT
Organism: Mesitornis unicolor; assembly: GCF_000695765.1. NCBI lineage: Eukaryota > Metazoa > Chordata > Aves > Mesitornithiformes > Mesitornithidae > Mesitornis > Mesitornis unicolor. Next base: position 251 of record NW_010185104.1, on the reverse strand, counting down.
GGGTTAGGGCTGGGCTGGCCACTAAATCCTGGACAGACGCTCTCTATTAACCCCTCTCCCCTCCCCAGAAGGGAAGAGAAAAGAGAATAAGGGAGAGAGACTTTACGGGTTGGAAAATAAACTAACAGATTTAATGAAACAATAATACTAATATGTAGAGGCCCAGGGGTACGTGACGGGAGGCATGCATCTGTGATATGGAAGCGACCCTGAGCGCTTCAAAATAGAAACTTGGAAGTGAAGTAAAGAAG
>NW_010185103.1:0-2944 GCF_000695765.1 Mesitornis unicolor | reverse complement strand
TGTACATCTGTGTGTGAGGTGGAGGAAGAGATATCTTAGCAGACTCCGGAAGCATAATAACAAACTATTGCAAATTATTATCAGTCTGAAGAGATTTGAGCTATTCATAGAGTTCAATGGCTATCTGAATAAATTTGTTTTCCTGTCCAGTGTTATCCGTTCCACCAGAAAAAAAAAATATCTGAAAAACCTGACAGAAAATTCATCCTTATTCTTCTTTCTGAAAATTAAAGATTATCTATTGGTGTGAGTAAGCTAATGGAAAAGTGAGTAGGACAAGCAGATGAGACTCCCAAAGTTTGACACAACTACTCCATGTTCAGGAAAAAGATTGTACATCAAACCTCATGAAATCCTGCATTTCTTTCAAATCTAGTTCATGAAGCTAGATTTCACAAATTATTAGTTGTTTTGTTTGTTGTCTGTTTTTTTTAAAAAAAACGTATTTATCTTCTGTGTGTTTGAAATTGTGTTGATAAGTTTTAGGCTATGGGCAACAGTTTGTATCTGAATTGTGGCTGGTTCTAATAAAGGTTTCATTATGGAAGATGTCACATGTAACAGAAAACTCCTACTTAGGTCTTTATGTCTTACAGAAAAGGATTTCCCCATATTCACTGCTTGTGCAGTGCCTGGCTACTGAAGTTCCTTGTCATCATTATGGGGTAAAACTGATTTATTTGGTTTTTTTGGGTCACATCCTGAATTGAAGAACTGGGGAAAAAAAAAAAAGTTTTTAACATCTTCTACTGCCCATCTGGCCTTTCAGATGAATTGAACAAGGTATCAGGGGCTTTTTTCCATTACAGAATCCTGTGATAAACTCTGATGCAAACCATGGAGCAACTCAGTGCTTAATTTGGTGTAGCTAACACACCTGATGTGAACTGAACCTGCTCAGCAGTGGCTGGCCCCTACAGGGGAGTATTCGGATTCGCTACATTCAGTGGCTGCTCCTTACAGGGATGTACTGGGATCTGCTACATCTTCTTGCTGGCATAGGTTCACTCAGACAACATCATCTTTCAAGTCACATTTTTGCCCTAGAGACGTTACTGTAAACTCATGCAGCCAGCCAAAGCCTTTCTTGCTTTCTGGATTGGAGCTCAGTGGCAGGGCAGATTTAGAGACTGTGCCTCTCCTCTCTTCTATCTATAATTGGCATTTCTTGCAAAAGCTTTACAACATTTTAATTCATTCTTGTCCAGATACACTGATGGGGCTCTTTTTTCAGGCCATTTTGAATTTGGCTTTGGTTTAGCACAGCGACAAGCCAAAGCGCAGCAAAGAGAGGTGATGTGTAAAAGGAAGAGAGTCTGTGTTGTGATGTGTGAATAAGGGAAGCACTCCAAGCTAAAGACATCAGGAAGGTATGAAATGACACTTCTGGCAGGTTTTTTTAGGCTTCCCCATCAATGAAAGCCTGATGGGTGAGTGGAAGTGAGCACGGAGAAGCTTGATCATCTTTGTTCAATCCTCCAGAGGACAGCTCCCTGCAGCACTGATATGGTTTTTTTCTCCCTGGAAGAAGCAGCAGCAGAATGTTAACAAGCTTCATTTTCCATTCCCAACAACTAGGAAGCGACCTTTGACCGCTTCCCTGGCTGTTTGTGTTCTTGATGCTGATAGAGCCAGATTTTCACAAGACAGACCTGGGTAATTTTCATGGCAGGCACACTGTTGTGAAACAAATAGAAAGCCAGCTTGCAGAGATGCCCATGGCTACTTTAATAAAGTTTCTTGTGTATCAGTATGATGCTATTGATTTTTCTCCCTTTGGACCAAAAGACTAAAGTTCAAACTCTGTAGCAGATAAAGCAAAAACCATGGAGATTCCATACCATGTATACTAATTTAACCTTTTGGAAATGAGAGAAAAAAAAGGAGAGATATTCTATGCAGGCTTCCTCTTGCTTTTGTACACATTATTTAGCATTAATACAAATAAAGCTGTGACTGCACTGATTATTCTGCTGGCCTAAAGGTCACCTTGTATTACAGACCAAGTCACAAGCTGAGAGCTAGGCATTTTGCAGAGACACATAGGAAAACACGACTCCCCCGTGCAGAGGTAGACAGGGCAGGCATCAGAGGCCAATGGATGTTGGAAGTACAAAAGCAATGAAACTGAGGGCTCCTGCCCAAGTCACTGCTGCTTAATGAGTTCCTGCCCACCAGTTAAGCCAGAACAGACATTGTGCAGGCTCTGAGCCCACTGAAAGGTGGGTTTAGGCCACTTTGCCACCTTGTTGGCTTAAATCCCTTCCTCGGAGATTGGCTTAAATCCATTCCTCGGAGATATTCAGCAATTGACTGCAAGAACAATATTGCAAGGAGAGTGATCCCAGCTGGACAGGGTGGAGAGACTGCATCATGTCATTGTCATTTAACATAATTGATTGATTTTCCTGGAAAACAACTGGAAGCTGGCACTGGCTGAGCAGGGGAGGGGAGAGCACAAGATGCAAGAGGTCTCACCCTGGTGTGAGCCAGCAACACCCTGAATTAACAACAAGGCTAGCCCTTGTTTCTGGCTCTGGGTTTCTGTCTCAGGTCTATGTGGACTCAGTTTCTGCCTTTCCGCAGGATATTGAGTCCCACTGGCTCCAAACATTCAAAAGTCATGAGCCAGACTCCACAGGTTTTGCGAAAAAGTGAAGAGAACAATAACAAGGGATTTTATTTTCTTTGCCTTCTGTGGGGTTGGAGGCTTTAAGACAGCCCTTTGTCTTCATCGTTAATCTCCTTTCATGAACACAAAATCTATACTATAGCATGAAGAGGGGAAGAAAGAAGGAATGGGAGCTTTACTGTGATGTAGTATTTTCATGACACTTTGTGGGCTCCATCCCAAAACAGACCGAAACACCAAACCACATTTTCCTTCACTTTTCAGTTGCAGAAATCCAAAGGAATCCAAAAAGATGCTTGCTTTGGACAAACA
>NW_010185102.1:346-750 GCF_000695765.1 Mesitornis unicolor | reverse complement strand
GTTGTCTCAGCTGAGATGCTTTGCCCTGCCCCAGACTAAGAGAGTTGGCATTTACAGGCCAACTGGGACTGTCAGCATGGAGAAGAGAAGGCAGCAGGGACAGGTTATAGTGGCCAGTACCTGAAGAGGGCTTACAAGAAAGCAGGGGAGGGACTGTTTACAAGGGCACATAGAGATAGGACATGGGCCAATGGTTTTAAACTAGAGCAGGGTAGATTTAGATTAGACATTAGGAAGAAGTTCTTCACTATGAGGATGCCAAAATGCTGGAACAGGTTGCCCAGCGAGGTGGTGCAGACCCCATCCTTGGAGATATTCAAGGCCAGCCTTGATGGGGCTCTGAGCAACCTGATCTGGTACCAATGTCCCTGCTGACTGAAGGAGGGTTGAACTGGATGACCGCT
>NW_010185102.1:0-253 GCF_000695765.1 Mesitornis unicolor | reverse complement strand
TCCCATTTCCCAGTCCCCTTATGGAGCATCAGCTACCCCTGAGTATCTTGGAGGCAGTGGCTGCCTCTTTGTGGGCAACTGCATCAATCCCTGAATGAAGAAGTTTTGCAGAAGTCGAAACAAATGCAGAAAAGATGTCAGTGTAATAAGTGTGTTAGAAGCCTTCCTTTTGAGCACCTGGACACTGGTCTGTCGATTCTAATAAAATTTCATAGACCATGGTCATGGAGCAGCAAGCTGATGACACTTTCTC
>NW_010185101.1:0-1256 GCF_000695765.1 Mesitornis unicolor | reverse complement strand
AACCGAGCGATTCTGTGATTCTGTGAATGTGATAAAACGATTGGAAAAGTGTTCGCAGAAACACGTTCTAAATGAACCATTTTTTCTTTTGTTTAAACAATTGTGGTTGCTGTTAAATAAGAGAACTTTTCCCTATTTTGCGTTGCATATTCGTAGCCACACTCAGCTGCCTCGGTTTTTGATTGAAGGCAACGCTAGAGCGGAACAATTGGCCGCCCCGCTTTGGCACAATCCTGTTCCACAAACTTTTCAACAAGCCTGAATTTCTCACGATTTTTTCCATCAAGACGCAAAAGCATTGATAAAACAATTTACCTTATCTCGGGCAGAGGCAAAAGATATTGTTCGCTTTTGCCCAGATTGTCAACATTTTGCTCCAAGTATGACCACGGGCGTTGATCCCCGTGGCCTTCATGCGTTGCTGATCTGGCAGTCAGATGTCACTCATATTGCTGAGTGTAGGCACCTGAAGTATGTACATGTTTCTATTGATACATTTTCTGGTGCAAAAGGAGAACTAAGGAGAGTCAACTTCCTCTAGTAGATGTGGGGGGAAGCATAGCGACCGGGGATGAAGAAGAGGCTGAGGTGCTTAATGCCTTCTTTGCCTCAGTCTTTGTTAGGAAAACCAGCAGTACTCTTTGTACCCAGTCCCCTCAGCAAGAAGACAGGAATGGAAAGCACAGTGAAGCCCCCATAATCCATGAAGAGTTGGTTAGCGACCTGCTACAGCACTTAGATATACACAAGTCTATGGGGCCAGATGGGATCCTCCGCAGGGTCCTGAGGGAGGGGGCCCAAAAAGCCACTCTGCATAATTTATCAGCAGTCCTGGCTGACTGGAAAGGTCCCAGTCGACTGGAGGCTTGCAAACGTGACACCCATCTACCAGAAGGGCCAGAAGGAAGACCCAAGTAACTACAGAGCTGTCAGTTTGACCTTGGTGCCAGGGAAGAGGATGGAACAAATCATTCTGAGTGCCATCACACGGCACACGCAGGACAACCAAGCGATCAGGCCCAGTCAGCATGGATTCAGGAAGGGCAAGTCCTGCTTGACTAACCTTATCTCCTTTTATGACGAGATGACCTGCTTGGTGGATGAGGGGAAGTCTGTGGAAGTTGTCTACCTGGACTTTCGTAAGGCCTTTGAGACCGTCTCCCACAGCATCCTCCTGGAGAAGCTGGCTGGGCATGGCTTGGATGGGCACATGCTTTGCAGGGGTAAAAAAGGGCTAGATGGCTGAGCACAGAGGG
>NW_010185100.1:0-520 GCF_000695765.1 Mesitornis unicolor | reverse complement strand
CCCAACCACTCCCCATGATTTATAGGTAACATCTCCCACCCGTCAGGCAGCATCCATTTTCCTTGTTCTAATTTAGCTCCCACTTTTTCTAATTTTGCTTGCTCCTCAAGAGTAAATTTCTTTTCTTTCTTTTCTCGCCTCTCTCCACTGATGTTTCCCTGTGTCTGTAGTACATTTGTTTTAGCTGTCTGTTTCCTCAGAGCTGCTTCCTGGGCCTCTATCTGCTAAATTGTTTCCTCTGATACGATAATCTAATCCCTTTCGATGTCCTCTTACATGTACCACTGCTATCTCTTTTGGTTCTCTTAACGCCCTCAAAATTTTCACTATTAATTCTTGAAGTATTAGATTCTTTCCTTGAGTACTGATTAAAACTCTTTCTTCCCAAATTTTTCCAAAAGTGTGGACTACTCCATACGCATATTTAGAATCTGTAATTATAGTCCCACTTTTTCCTTTTAAAAATTCCAGAGCCCTGTAGAGGGCCTGGAGCTCACAGGCTTGAGCTGACCATGATGGA
>NW_010185099.1:0-23109 GCF_000695765.1 Mesitornis unicolor | reverse complement strand
GACCTGCCCTTCCTGAACCCATGTTGACTGAAAATGTGCTGATCAGAGGTTGCTTGAAGACTCTCAAGTGCTCAATTCCACCTCTTTGCCACTTAAACACTTTACCTGACCCTACTTGTACCAACCAACTCCATTTTTCCATTCCAGGGTAATGGAGAACTTTTTGGCAGATCCAGGAGATGTGTGATGCACTGCCAGGCTGGGCTGCCTGACAGCCAGCAAGGCTTTAAGGCAGCAGAGCCAGGCTTACCAGCACTGTGCCAGGTGGAGGGAAGGGGTAAAGCCCAGGCCCATAGCATGTGGCAATGCAAAACTTGGCAAGACAGTCAGATCCTTCCCCCTCATTCATCCTCTGACAGCTTGAGTAGTGTGATGTTAATAATTCAGAAGTTATCTGTGCAATAAGTTATGTTCTCCTTTTAAAAATAGAGCTAGAGAAGCAAGTGTAAATAATTAATCTGAGAAGAGAAATAATCAATTAACCCTTTCAAAGAAGGACAAAAATCAATAGCCCCGACTTTTTACATCTGCCTAAGCATTTCCGGACAGTATCAGCCCCATGGCTGCCAATACTCCGATGCGACATGTATTTCTACATGCAGCATCACCACAACAAAAACCACAGGCAATTTGGGAAATCTGGTAAGAAACTATGCATCTCGCAAAGCTCTTCTTCTCACCCTGACAGACTGTCTCTTCCTCTTTTCCATCCCGCTACCCAGAGCTCCAGATGCTGGGATTGAATTACTGGCGGTGTGCAATGAAAACAGTTGGCGCCTGCTCACCTCAAGCCAGCCAAAGCATGGCAGGAAAGCTGCACCTCACAGGCCCTGAGTTTGCTGGTGACGCCAGCTTGCACCAAGCATCAAACGAAGGGTGCTTTTTTTACAGATTTACATACCCTTCGTCCTTCAGCTGGAGCTCTCTGATATGCTTGAGCCTGATTTACTTTGGATCTATCTGTGCTGGCTCCTCTGAGTTCTGGGAGGAAAGTGGGGAGGGCAGGGCATGAGGCATTTCTGAAACCATGACACCCTGGGTATCCATCTACACTCCAAACACTGCATGATACTTCCCACATGGACAGTTTCCAGATGGTAGCTGATCTGAATTTCACCAGAGCACAGAAAGATGAAGGGTGTTCCTCTTTAACTCCAGGGTACACTCAGCTGTAGATATTCCAGCTTTAAATTCCAGCTCCTGCTCACACAACAGCAGCATGCTGCGAAAATTTGCTTGCCCTGGGACAAAGGCTTGCCCACACTTTGGCAAGGAAAGCAAAGGGCGCTGTTTTCACCAAGGACTTATGCTCTAATTGAAATGTGATTTAGAAATTGGAGAACATGCCTAATTTTCTCCCCCAAGAACTGCACCTGAAGGATTTGCTACCATTTTTTTACAAGGGCCTCCTGAAGAAGACCTTTATATATGCTGTGGATAGATGAAGCGAAGGAATAAAAAATAAGTATGTATTTTTCCCATGAAAGTTTTATATAGATGTCAGAGAGGCCACAGATTGTTTGCACCGTCACTGCTGAAGCCCATGTGACAGAGAGCAGGATTATTTTTGGTAACTGGGTGGAGGATGGGGAGACCTATACACAATCTGAGCTTCGTGGAGGTTATCTGTTATTGAAAGTTTCTGTTATTGAAAGAGTAGCAGTCTTTTAGTTACTGAAATACTTCTGCTTCAGAGCAAGAAAAATACATGACAAGTAGGGCATAGAAGAATTTCAATCATGCAGCTACGGTAGATGATTGCTCCTGCTGTAAATGCCATCAATTAAATGTCATTTCTCCATATGCAAAGGCCAGCTGAGGTCCACCAGAGCACCTGGGAGTGAGGCCGTGAAGGGGGTGGGTTAGAGGAAGCTGATGTCTGGGAGCAGAGGTTCTGCTCAGGCTGAGTACTAGAAGGGCAGGGGTTTTTTTGCATGATATAAAGCTCTGGATCTGATCAGCAGAGTTACTCCTGCTTTCTCTCAAAAACCCTCACTTCAAACATTAGAGTAAGATTGGGAAGTAGTGTCCGATGATTGCTGGCAAATGTGGACCAATATCAAATGCCCAGAAAATAAAGGCTAGCCAAAGCTTGGGGGTAATTTATTTGGTAAATCATAAATTCAGATACAGATATTGGTTGGGGGTGGGGGGAATATTTAGAAGTGTAAAAGACTGGCAGAAAACATTAGAACATTTTTGTTTCTTTTCTTGTTTAAAAATATTTTTAAAAAAATCTAAAAATAAATATGGACAGTGCACTAGATGTATAGTATTTAGAAAATAATTACATTACTGAGTTTGCTTCTTAACTGCTATACATTTTGAGTCAAGCCAGATCCTCGTCCACACCTTCCCTCCACCCTGTTTGTTGGTATCAACACTGAGCAGGCAATTTCACTATATCTGTACAGTTCCTGAAATGCCATAATGATTATAAATCATTCACTGTGGTTTAAGTACCAATTCATTATTTATCACAGTGAAAAAAAGATACTGGAGACAAAATGGTGCTGCAGTAAAACTTTCATGCAGTTAATGGTCTTAGTTATGATTATTGCAGGAGACTTCATTACTTATAACTGTCACAAGTAGTAACCTCTAAGCAGGGTTACTGAGTCAACACAGTGATTTTTGCTTAACTCTTTTATTGTTACTTGACTCTACAGCTTACAAGTCTTCTCTTTGCCCAGTTTCTCAGCAAATTCACATTATTTAAACTCATTCATAACTAAGAAAAGTTACATACTACAAAAAGGTATAGCCACCCACGTAAGTAAAAGTTTCATTTGAGAAATGACTCAATAAAATTATGTGCTACCTTCAAATACATATATGAAGTCCTAACTAATGAAAATATGGGCAATATTTTCTACAAACAAGTATGTTTTCACCAAAAATAATTTCTTCACTATTTGTGTATTACTTCACACTGTAGCTATGTATTTATATCAGAGAGAAAAGAGGGAAAAGTGATTTCAGACTGGAATAATCATTCTTTACACACACACGGTATGTGTTACGCCCTACTTAAAAGGTTCAAGGCAAAGAAAATCAGACTGTCATGCTCAGCTCTAAGTAGCCTCCAGATTTCATTTTAGTGTATCATGTTTATAGAGCCAAATTTTCTATCAGCAAAATGCTCTCTACCCCTAGTGATGTTAAACAGAGTAATGTGTATGCAATTTGGAGTAAAATCTGTATCTAAATAAGATGCCTGAAAGATATTTCATCTCATCTCATATATTTCTATCATTTTTGAAAGCATCCAAATGCAGCTTTTCACTCTGTTAAAAGGAACAAATATCACAGAATCACAGAATCACAGAACGTTAGGGATTGGAAGGGACCTCAAAAGATCATCTAGTCCAATCCCCCTGCCGGAGCAGGAACACCTAGATGAGGTTACACAGGAAGGCGTCCAGGCGGGTTTTGAATGTCTCCAGAGAAGGAGACTCCACAACCTCTCTGGGCAGCCTGTCCCAGTGCTCTGTCACCCTCACTGAGAAGAAGTTTCTTCTCAAATTTAAGTGGAACCTCCTGTGTTCCAGCTTGTGCCCATTACCCCTTGTCCTATCATTGTTTGTCACCGAGAAGAGCCTGGCTCCATCCTCGTGACACTCACCCTTTAAATATTTAATAAACATGAATGAGGTCTCCCCTCAGTCTCTTCTTCTGCAAACTAAAGAGACCCAGCTCCCTCAGCCGCTCCTCAGAAGGGAGATGCTCCACTCCCTTGATCATCTTTGTAGCCCTACGCTGGACTCTCTCCAGCAGTTCCCTGTCCTTCTTGAACTGAGGGGCCCAGAACTGGACACAATATTCCAGATGCGGTCTCACCAGGGCAGAGTAGAGGGGGAGGAGATATCTTAACAAAAAAAATTATTTTGACTTTAAAGCAGCAGTTCCTGAACTGTGCCTCAAAAATCAGGGGATGCTGCAGGGAAGGAGAGGGTAAGCACGGGCATGGCAGCATCCCCATTAGCAAGTGAGCCTTGGATGAAAGAGCCTGGAGAGAAGCCACTGCCCTAAAAAGTCCACAGGTAGCCTGGGAAATCCCATTTACAGTACATACTGGTTTTTATCTCAGTCTGTGGCTATGTTAGAGACATTACTAACGACCAGTGGACTTGCACTTCTCTCTTCTCATGCGGAAATGAATGGAAACAGTATTTCTAGCCTTCCCATTTTGCCTCTGTCTGTCTTTGTAAAAACACCACTGAACGCAAGCTGCAGTTGTGGTTCTCCGACAACTGGAAGTGATTTCCCAAGTGAACATGCCCAGAGAACGGCACTTGTGGCTCTCACAGTCCCAACAACCTGGAAGGCTCAAAGCACCAATGATTTCAACCAAAGTTAGGAGCTGGCCAAGGAAACCTCAGTACCACAGGGGAAGTTGCCGCTATGCCAGAGGTGCTTGCGGGAGAGAAAGCAACAGCACCGGTTGCTCCCGTTCCAGTCCTTCTGCTTTCAATACATAAGACTGTCACCTGCTCAGTAGGGCCATCTCACAAGCAATAAATGCCCCTTTCTTCCCAGTTACACAATTCTCATTCATTTCTTGCTAAACCGTTTCATAGCACTCATGTCAAATCTTTCGGCAGCTGCTAACTCCATCTCTAATCCTCCCTTCTCTTTGTCTGGTCCAGCAGGGCTACCCTTCCCAGCAGCATCAGCACTGCCAGGGCCATGCCTCTTTCTCTCCCGTCTCACAATCCAGACAAAGAATGTGTGAAAATACATGTTTAGCAGCTGCAAATAAGCAACCTAGTCATTCTCCCCATGGGGAGTAGGAGCAGGTACTACGCCATCTCAGTGCATTTCTACAGTAAGTAACAAAAGTGGTTTATTCTTCCCCAGGTACAAAGTTTTTAAAGAGAGGATGACATTGAGATGTATTGCTTGCAGGAGTATTAATGATCATGGTACATAAAGGCACCTGACACTTGCCAAGCATTATTTCACAATTGTTTAACCTTGCACTAAAGGGAGATCATCCAGTTTTGCTAAGGGATTGCCTCAAGTTGAGGGGCCAGGGCAAAAATTGTTCAGTCCCTTTCAAGAGTGGGGCTAAGGAAATATAAAGAAGACATTCCCTAAAGATGCTCTGGTGGCTCCAAGGAAATTATCTTTGGGATGGGCTAGATGTTGAATGGAAGATGTTCAGATCTCAAAGAAAATACACTTGCTGTTATCAAACCTTTGAGAAAAGATCTGGTTTGTAGATGCTCCAGAGAGAATTGGTGTGTGTTTTGTATTGGTGCAAAGAAAAGAAAGTTTGGAAAGCATTTTCTGAATGCTAGCTGGTTGACCAAGTTCGATTCTTAATATACAACAATATTTCTCATGAGCTGAATTAGGATATTAGGAAGGGGAAAATGACAGTTGCAGGGATGTTCCTGAGGTAATCTATTAGTGATGGAGTATATTTTTTCTCTGCTGGCAGTCTATTGACTCAAACGACCATGTTAATGACCTAGACAACAAGAGAAAAAAGCAAGCAAGCCTTGGCAGTAACATATATACTCATCAAACCTGTGAGGGTACACTGCTTTTGCTTTAAAAGCTTTAAGGAAAAAGTGGCTTGGGTAAGTCAGAAAATCCTAGCAAATTCCTAGAAGGGACAGTTCTTAGGGACATCCCAATTTTGCAAGGATACGCTACAAAGAACTGCTCACAGCAGTAGGAAAACTCTGAAGCTCTGATGAAGAATACCACAAAAAAGGCATCAGAAGGAGGCCCAAAACCAGTTGAAAAGTTCACAGTGAAAAAAAAAAAAGGAAGAACTGAAAAAGGGAAGCTGAAAAAGTAGGTGAATGTAATTGTGGAAAGAAATTCAGTGAGGCACAGTGCTGCAGCAGTTAGTGAAGACTGAAGCAGAAAAATTTGATACAGTCAGTAAAGTTAAAAAATATTCAAAGAGAAAACTTAATTACCCAGTAAAAGAAGTAGCTTCAAAAGAATCAGTGGAAGTAATTCAGGCAAGAGTAGCTAAGTGCTGAACCTACACAGCGATAAACAAACAAAATGTGAAAAAAAGTTATGAAGTATTATGGGAAAGGAAAACACCATATCATCTTTTGGCTAAAGGACTGGAAAAAAAGGAAGTAGAGCAGCATGACTAAGCAAAGTGAATGCCAGGGTGTTGATGAAGACATTCAGAGAAGAATGGTGTCTAACTCAAAGACATCAGAAGTGCCTAAAATCCAAAAGTATTGGTTTAAATTCCTTACTGATCTGTGTTTTAACTCAAAATAGATCTATAGGAAATGCTGCACAAGGCTGGTGAGGTGGAGCATGCTTACGGCAAAAGAAAAGAAAAAAAGAAAAGGAAAGGAAAGGAAAGGAAAGGAAAGGAAAGGAAAGGAAAAAGGAAAGAAAAGGAAAAAAGTGGCATTACCCTAAAAACCTGTAAGTGACTCACTGATTATCTGAGAGCTCCCTATGGAAACAACCAGTGAAAACCAGAATATTTTGATGGCGGGGAGTACCTGGCAGATACCAGAACAAAACAAAGAGTCTAGACAAAGTGAATGCCAGGGTGTTGATGAAGACATTCAGAGAAGAATGGTGTCTAACTCAAAGACATCAGAAGTGCCTAAAATCCAAAAGTATTGGTTTAAATTCCTTACTGATCTGTGTTTTAACTCAAAATAGATCTATAGGAAATGCTGCACAAGGCTGGTGAGGTGGAGCATGCTTACGGCAAAAGAAAAGAAAAAAAGAAAAGGAAAGGAAAGGAAAGGAAAGGAAAGGAAAGGAAAGGAAAGGAAAGGAAAGGAAAGGAAAGGAAAGGAAAGGAAAGGAAAGGAAAAAGGAAAGAAAAGGAAAAAAGTGGCATTACCCTAAAAACCTGTAAGTGACTCACTGATTATCTGAGAGCTCCCTATGGAAACAACCAGTGAAAACCAGAATATTTTGATGGCGGGGAGTACCTGGCAGATACCAGAACAAAACAAAGAGTCTAGATGTGGTTTTGATAATTATACAAATGCTTCTGAAAGCATGTCATGAAATGGGAATGCAGAAGCATCTGGGACTGGGGAGGGAAGTGTATTAGCTACAATACCGTGGTAGAAGAGGAGATAAGAGCACTGTGAAGAACATGGCAGGTGACTTCTTGTCACCCTTTCTCTTTCTTTTACCTTTGCTTCTATTATTTATACAGCTCAGACCCACTGAGAAACATTATTTAGTGACAAAAGAAGAAGGCCTATCTGATATCTACTTAACACAACAACTTGAAATTACATGGTTAGGAGGAGGCAAAAATTGATTTCCCAGTTAAAACTGCAATTTTTTTTTTAAGGAAATAAGAATTCTATTTAGACATATTTAGACAGATCAACCCTGTGCATATATTTCACACAAAAAAATAATCCTCTTGAAATTATCACAGGAGATAGGACAGGTACTGGAGTGAAAGAATACATAACAGCACAAAACATCATAAATGTTAGGAATTCTCCAAAAGTTTATCATAAAAAACAAAGGCGGCTTTAAAGAAAGAGTACTTTCAGAGATGGGTACAATTCCTGAAGATATTTCAGCATGCAAAATACATTAAAGTTAATCAACACATATTCCATCCACTGCAGTAAGAAACTGTACCCAAGGGAATGCTATGGCATGACAAAACAGTGGTTAGCACTGAATTAAACAACAAATGTGAATGCAGATGTGAGAAAACCTTTTTGTTGATCAGAGGATGATAGAGGAAAAGGGCTGGGAATAGTCAAAGATATTACAGAAAACGAGCATATGGTGACACTGAGCTGTACCAGAGAGCAGATACTGTCTAACTGGGTCTTGGGCAACGCTCCAGGGCTGGATAGAACAGACACTTAGAAGAAGTGTCAGCCTTTAGATAGACAAGATGCACGGTCAGGGTGGATCAGAAAGAAGCTGCATGGTCTTCAGGTCACTTTTCTCCTGATATGTAAAGAACTAGTTTTTCCCACTGGCATGTCTATAATACATTCCGTTAGAGCTTTGTACACAGTAAATGTTTTTAAAGAGGTATTGCTTCTCGTAGTTATTTGAACACATCTTGAGGTAAGAATTTTTTTTTTTTCATTTTTCCGCTGTCAACAATGTTGCAAACATACTTATCTGGCACACATACAACTGTGTTTCTTCCAACTTTTGGCTCCTCTGTCCTTGTGTGACCTGCTGAGGACCCAAGCCTCCATCTACTCCCATTGTGAAATTCTGACTCCCAAAGAAGCCATCATTCATGGTATGAAGAAACAGACTACATCTACTGCTACTACATTTTATGCCTCACTGTGCCTCATCATTCCACCTGCCATCTCCTCCTGTCCCTAGCTCCTCTTACGGGGCAAAGTCTGCTTCCAAGGGATGGGTATGTTCCCTTCGACTTGCAATACAGCAGAAAGACAGCTGAGTAAGTTGGAATTTCCTGCTAGGCTGCAGCATTGTAAGAAGCAGGGTAAATTCAGCCTGGTGAGAGTTAGTTTGAGTCAGTTTCCTTCCCAATGCTCACCCACAACTTGGTTTCTCAAACTGCTTAATCTCAAGGACCATCAAGCAGTATCTAGTGGACCTGTGTGTTAAATCAACAACAACAGATACACTAGGCAGTGTGGATGACATGGTATTTTTGTATGGACTATAGACTGCAGACCCTGTAACATGGTACCATGTCCATGAACACAGCTTTCACAAATAACATTGAGAAAGAATAGCTAAAAGATCATGCAGGTCTTATCTTTTGTGTTAGAATCGTAACTAATCTAATTTATCATAGCAACACAGCTATTTATATCTGCTGATGATCTGTCCTGCTAGGTACAAAATGCTCCAAACCTCCTGCACTGGGCTCCTCATAACTCAAGTGCAGAGAAAAATTAAGCAGGGGTTGTCCTTATAAAACTGAGTCAGGTTTTGTGCCAGCTGACTCTCAAGCATTGTTTGAAAGATTAAAATAACACATAATTGCACCAGCTCTCTAAATCTGACCAGGGCTCAGAGGATAAATGCCTTACCTCATTATGTTTAAATGCTCTATCTCAATCTGGTTTAAAACAGAGCAGAGGCTGTGAGCTGCCAATCTGCTGCACTGTTAAGAGAACAGAAATACCGCTACAGACCGGGATGGGGGCTCCAGCAAAGAGCCAGTGTTTGGCTTTCCTTTGCTGTTCCCTGCTCCACACTCCTCAGCTCACTTGCTTTCAAGGATCATCACTTCACCCAGTATGACTGTGTCAGCTCCAATTGAAAAGATCCCTTTTCTCAACAGGCAGCTTTTCTGTGCCTGAAGTGCAATGTTATTTATACACCACAGACCGTGTTCCTGCTGCCTGGCTCATGCTGGTGTCTCCCACTGTCACCACTGAAGAGCACCAGCTAAAACGACGGCTTGCCTATCTGAACCATCTTCTCAGAGATGCGTCACGCACATCTCATTTGCCTCTCAAGTAGGTAGAAGTCCCAGTCTGTGTAAAGGAGAGTCAGAGCTAGCTGAAGTCAAATCAAAGACAGTTTTGCTCCAGTAGGAAGAGAGGCTTTGAGAAGCCAGTTTAAAATGAGACAGAAGCCCTTTAAGAAGCCCCAAATAAAAGCCCCAGCACCACTCCTATTGCTTCTAAATCACTAACACATTTGGGACATATAACCAAGGAGACTTTCTGGGCAACCGTATAAGCAATATCAGCAAGGATTTCATGTAAGAATTAGCCTAAGACATGTGTGTGTCAGTCAAAGTTCCCATCTAACACAGCAACACCGCTCTGCGTGGCTTTCCTGACTATTGCTTACCTCTTTTAACTTGTCCAGCTCATTTTGCAGTGTCTGCTTGGACACTTCCACCTCAATGATTTGCTGTCGGAGGACTTCATTTTCATCTTCTGCTTTAACACGTTTCTCCTCCACGCTCTCCAGCTCATGGTGCAGTCTGACAGAAACATCTTTGGCTACCTGGTCGGAATAGCACAAATGCATGAAGAGGATCCATGAGGACCAACAGCTACAGTATGTCTCCTACAGCAAGAAGCATATTACAGCCCCAGGCAGCCAAGAGATTTTTAATTCAATTATGAGCCTGATGATGAAAGACTCCAAGCCTTCCAAGTACCAAAATGAATATTCATTTCTAATAAAGAAATTCAAGATGAAAATATATTTGATTACTCGTCTCCAGTTCCCTCTCCACATTATGCTAAGGCAATGTCATGAATTGCAGGAGGAAACAAGCAGACACCAAACTTGCACATCAAAGTCCCAGTATATCGCATTGATAAAATAAAAGATGAGGAATTGTGCTGTAAAGTTGACAGGTCATCAATCAAAGCCACATCCATGCAGCAGTCCCATCCACCCAAATTTGCTGCTCTAGCAGCAATCACAACTAGGTAAGAGTGACATGAAAGTGCAGAAATATATGGTAGCTTAGGTTATCTGAGTCCAGCCTAACAAGAATGAATATTTACTCCAAAAACATTTGGCAAGGTGATTCATCATGCAAAATGATGAATTACTGAATTACAACAAGTTGGCAAAAACAAAGCAAACAAAAAATCTCACTATCTCTTTCACTTGAAACTATGTACAAGGTGGTTACTGAGTAATGCGTCATTTCTATAATGATAAGTTTATAATTTTTTTCTATTATGAAAGAGAAAATTAGATCTGACATTTTGAAAAATTTGATGAATTGATATGTCACTCTCATTTCCATTGCTGAGGACCAACAGTTCAAATTTCAGAACAGTTTGTATTTTGCATTTTTAAGTACAAAATGCTTAATAATTCTAGTGGTAAGCAGTCGCTCTCTGGTGTTGCTTTCAAAACAGCAATATTAAGAAAGGTAAGTAAAGCTAGATAAGCATCGTACCTATAAAAAGTTTAGCCTTCGCAAAAACATTTTTGAAAAATATAGAAACTGTTTCAGTATAAACATAATTTTTGCAGGAATTTGTGTTTTTACGGGAATAGCATTTTGATTCTTTGTCTACTTCGCTAAAATATTATAATAGTCTGTTCCTCTTTCAAGTAACTCATTAGGCACTGAGAAATGCAACTTTGACTAGGTTGGGCTTTTTTCCAGTTAGTTGCCATAAGCAAGAAGTGAAAAGGAAGGAGATGGCATGAATTGAGAAAAGTATATCAGGTTTTGTTTATACAGTTTTACAAAGCTAAAGCTTTCAATAAAACCAGTAAAACAAGAACCTTCAAATCTTTCAAATACATAAATGTAACTTGACCGCCTTTCTTTCCTTTTGAATCTAAGCACATGGGTTTTTTACTCACTAACACATCTTTCTATGATGATAAGCTGCATGTTTGTTCTCCACTGCAGGAGAAGGCAATTGGTCCTGACATTTGGAGAACTACCACCTGTTTCATGTGTCACCCTTCCTCCTATTGCAGGAAGCCAAATCCCACTCTGCTCTCTTTCACTGTGAATATGAATCTCTCACCCACCTTTAAATCTTGTTCCAGGCTCCTAATGAGCTCTCCGTCCACATGGCCTGTTTGTGCAACTTTCAAGCTTTTCTGTTCCGCTTTCCTGAGACGATATTGCAGAATGCGGCAATTCTTGTTTGCCCGGTCCAGCTCTCGGCGGAGCTCCTGCAGCTGGTAAACATCTTCCTCTAAATAGCTGTCACGCATTTCTTCCATTTCAGCCCGAAGTTCATCCAGCTCATCCTGTGAGAAGTCAAAACAGTGCTCCATCATACCTCTAAATCTCACCCATGGGAGCAAAATAGGAAACATGCTCACTAGGAGACCATATAAACGAAGTGACAGAGATTGCAACATGCAGCTCCAGAAGTTATAGGAACAGAAGTTTTAGCTCAACATTGACTAATTATGCTGAACTAAATTAATGAACACTTGTTATATTTCTTACAATCACTTTA
Source organism: Mesitornis unicolor (assembly GCF_000695765.1). NCBI lineage: Eukaryota > Metazoa > Chordata > Aves > Mesitornithiformes > Mesitornithidae > Mesitornis > Mesitornis unicolor. Next base: position 11,224 of record NW_010185099.1, on the reverse strand, counting down.
ATAATTAAAAACAGACCAGATGCTTATCTCTCTCCTGAAACTGGTAACACCTTCATTTTACAATCCCTAATTAAAATAAAAAGCACATAACACTTTGCCACTATCTGAGCTGATCCCTTCCTTTATTTAGACTACAGCAAACTTCCTTAACCAAGTACCTCAACGTCTCTGTGTGATGTGCCTTTTTAACAACCAGCACTTCCTAAAAATGAAGTTGTCCCTTAAAAACTTTAGTGAATCTTTATGTCAAATACCGAACAGCTCCATATGAAAAAACTGTCCCATCTGAGTCTAGCACCGTGCACATGCTTAATGACAGATGGGTTGGATGTAGGAGAAAGTGGGTTTCTGTTGTGTGCACACACATTTCAATAACAGGACCACAGGGACAAATTAAAACCTGTGGCCGTGGGAATAACCTGGCCATCCTTTTCTGGGCATCATGAACTGTCCCAATTCCACATTATAGCATGAGTGGCACATGCTCTCTAAAGTCAGATTTAAAGATTTACGGCTGAACAGGATAAGCTCTATCATTCCCGTTTGTTTAATCTGTGCATGACTGAAGCACCAGAGCTAAAACTCTTACAAAGGTCTCCCAAGATCAGTGGTACAAGCCATTGAACTACTGTGTGAGAAGAACACTATGACTGCCAACTTTGAACAAAATTGGGAAAAAAAATATAAAGAGCCAGGAGGAGAATGTTTAAAATGAGCTGTTGCTTTTTCAATTGTTTTCTTTAAAATTGCATATGATATTACAAAGACCAAATTTTCTATTGAAAATGCAAATTAAAAAAGTTTCAAGGAGAACTTGCACTGGAGCTAGCTGCACTCCACCTCACTTGTAACTGACACTTGAAATACCAAGGATGGCTGGAGAGTATTTCACACTTGTATTGGGTGGAGAAGATACTGCTATGGAGTTAGCTCCCTTGCCAAATTCCACCATAGGCTGGACCATCCCTGTCCAGTCCCTCCATGAACATGTCTGCCTACATTCCCCTGTCAGCCCTCTCAACCATTCCCCCTTCCCGTGGCCTATCTGGATGGATGGTCGTGTTTCTCCCTGTATTCATCTTGCTCCACTGTGCTTTAGTAACAAATGCGAGACAAATCTTGTCTTCTAGCACAGTTCTGACTAAAGGAAGACATGTTGAACTTCTACAGCCTCATTAGCACATTTATGTTAGGACTACGGTGTTATTACCAAATCCCATCCACATAAAAAAGCCTCCAGTATTTAGACAGCAACGTTTTAACTTGAGTTAGTTGAGCCAGCATAAATCAGATTTAAAGTAAGAACAAGGCTTTTTATTTCCAAAGTGACCACTCTGGGCTCAGCAGTGTGGCTTTGCTCCACCAGTATAGCCCTCTCAGGGCTCTACACAGTTCTCCCTAGATGCTCAGAAAGGACAGTCAGGTTTTCTTGCAATTCCACTACATCACTATACACTCTCAATATATTCAGAGTTCTGCTACAGAGGCATCCTGCCCCGCAATCTCCCTGGGACAGCTGCAGGAGTAGGGTATTTGTGCAGATGGAGAAACTCAAGGGTTACTGCCTGGTGGGCTGGATCACACTTGAGCTATATAATGGGTGGAAAGGAAGAGTGAGCACAGTAACAGAAGTTACCCTTGCAGCAATGACATCCTCAGAAGTTGCAAATACATTAATTAATGACAAACAGCAGACTGCAAGGAAGCAAATGAGCTCTGCAGACCAAACCCTGCAGGATTCTTTCAAAACAATTTATTGTCTAGGCTCTATCTACTCCTCCTCAGGGTATAGCTAAATATTCTGGCCAGTTTACAGCCAACACACTGGTGAAGTTTTGATAAATGGTATTTTTAAAAAGAAAAACATAACAGCATATGCTTGAGTGAGTTGGGGAATCTACCTCAACTAGATTTAAATTCCACTAACTTTTTACTATCATCTTCAGAATGCTAATGCTAGATTAATAATTTGGCTGTAAATTGAGAATTTTGAAACACAAATCCACAATAAAGGAAAACATCTGTCATCATCAAATTAATGAGATCTGATTTATGATGATGTTTATATTTAAGAAATAAGCAATTACTTTCACGTATTAAGTGACCTGCAATGATCACTTATGATGTTATGGCTCATCTCTCAAACTACCTTCTTATCTATATCAGGTTTTGGAATTAGTAAATCTGGTTGGTTTCTAAAGACAAATAATCCACAATATTTGACTTCAAAGCACTTATTTAGAACCAAATTTGGAAGGTGAAACTCACATAATTTTAAACTCAATCCCTGAAACAGTCATCCCATTGAAACTGAATATTCTCAAATCCTCTCAGTGGGCATAGGAGCTCTCTCAGCCTTGAGAGAAACCCTGTGTCCATTGGACACTTGAATTCAAGGTCTTTCCTCCCACCTAAGAAGTTCCCCTAAGAGTTGCAATCATTGGCATGAGCTGCATTTCAGGAGATAGGCCTGTCTTTTACTTCCAGGAAAACTGAAGTTTTCTCAATCTCCTTTAAGAGCAAAACTGACTTTGCAACTCAGTTCCAAAAAAAAATATTTTTTTTTGTTATGCTTCCCTCTGGTTTTGGTTATAAATGCACAGTTTGCTTTTCTTTAGTGCAATTTTGCAGATAAACTAAAATTTAGGATACAATCAAGAAAGCTCTACTTTTAAACCTCGCACAGTTCTCTCAGTTTTTTTTTTTTTGGTCTGAATTGAGCTTCTTAAGAGAGAAATCAAACTGTGTCATGGCCCCCTGTATTTAGCTCATCCTTTGGATAAGCTTTAAAACACAGCAATATACACACAAACACAATGAGGGCACAAACAATTTTGACCCTATAAGGAGCAGAAACTTTGCTGCACGGGCTGCATGCAGCGCCAGCCCGCTTTCTGCTATAGTACTGCAGTGCCTGGAGCTTGGACCTATGCAGTCTGGCCAGTCCAGGGAGGGAAAAGCCAAATGATACAGATTAAATCTTTGAGTAGGCAAGATGAAGTCCTATTTTTATATATTATAAATATATATAGAGAGAGGAGCATGTCGCCTCTGAAAAGTCAATATACAGGAAAGCAGTATGTGGTTCAGATTTGTATGACAGCACACAACTGTGGACGCTGGGATAATCTTTTACTAGTTACATTAAAGACATAATCTTGCTCTTGATACAGGTCACAAAACCAGTGGCAAAGGTGTGGATGCTCCCAGCTCATAACAGCTTACTCTCCTTGGTAGGTACTTGTGATTCTGCTATAGATGCTGAAACCTGATGTTAGCATCTCCCAAGTTAGAGCTCTTACGATTACACCTACAAAACCAGGACAGCTCAAACACCTCTTCTGAAGTGATGTATGTGTACAAAATGAAGGAAGCTAAATTAAAGACCCAGGGAAGTGGAAATTACAGTTGAAACTGTGATGGTTCTACTTACTAAACTGGCAATCCTACCACTTTGGAGGAAAACATGTCAATCACTAGTGAAATCAAAGGTAAATGCAGCAAAGCCAGAACCTTAAAAATCCCAGACTTGATGCTTTGGTTGCAAGTCAGTTGGAAATACTAGAAAAGCCCAATCCCCAACTTCATTTAAGTGTATTGTCCTTTTTACTGTAATTATTGTGAGGGAGAACGAAAGCTCTTTCTCTCAAGAGGTGTGGAGTTTCATACTGTAGACTCTAATATTGTAAAACTGAAGAAAGATATGAGAATAGGCACTTAAGAGTAATAAAAACAAACAAGTAAGAAAGCAATCATTGCTCTTTGTACATCTAAAAAATGCAGAGCCTGCTCCCTTCCTTAAACAGGGAAGATCTGCTCCAGGATCCCCAAGTGGCAATTGAAATTGGGAGGTTAAGTGTTAGCATAAGAAGCTTCACTTTGCTGTACATTGCCATAGGGGATGAGAGCCTCCTCTTGATCCCTTTTAATTTAATGGTTAATTATGTTATTACCTTCAGTAAGAACAGCACCAGGCAGAGAGTCCTGGAAGAAAGACTATTGTTTAGGGAAAAGCTAAACTGTTTTTCTTTCCAGATGCCACCCTGCCCATCAGAAAGAACAAATGAAAGTGTGGGAAAGAAAACAACATTCTAGCTGGCAGCTCTTTCCAAATTTGCAGTATATACCCAAGTTGCTTCTGCTCCTGAGTCTCACCGCTTCAGGTTTCAGGTATTGGGCCCATATGACTTCCTAAAGGCCAGCTAATTGAGGTCTAATAGGGTTCACTCATCTGAGATTCTCGGGGTGGCTCTATTAACATTTAAATAGCTGCCTCATTTGCAGGATTCCCCTAGCCTTTGGTGCAAAAGCAAGTGAATTAGGATTCACTGTTTCCCTGTCACACTACCAAGCCAAGGTGAATTGGCTGAAAGGGGAAAGCCTGTGTACAGTTTACACCGCTGCACAGCCCAAATACCTAAAGATGGTGTCACTTCACATCTGTACTGTGCAAATTGAAGACTTACTTGTCAGAAGAGAAGCCATTAGTTCATTAATACCTTTACTGATGTCATGCTTGTTTATTGATTTAATTTATAATGAAGTATAATTAAGGGTAAAGTATAGCAATATGCCTTGTTTGGAATTCTTGGGAAAAAAAAAAGAGAGAGAGAAAAAGAGTCAGGTCATGCAGCTATTACACTAAGTAACCCATACTCATATGAGTCATTCCCACTGAAACAACCAGGAATACTTGCACAACTGATGGGCTGTGTATACTCGACCAGTCTGGTTGAGATCCATAATGTATTTGAAAGTAAATTTTCCAGTCATTCCCACTCACTGTGCACTCATTCAGTCCACGGAGGACACAAGAACCAAAGTAAAATACACAGAGACCTACACTCCACAGGTGCACCAAATGTGCTCCATTACTCTACTCCGTGGGACACCTTTAAAACACGTGCATTATTCATTCAAGGGGCCAAACTAAATGCAGCCCAAAGCAAGACACCTAAACTGCATATAAAGACAGTACCGGCTGAGTGTAGGCCAGACTCCTGATCTACCTTCACTCAGCTGAATTACTGGCTAACATTGAAACAGCTCTTTACTCAGAGAGTGCATAGAGACTAAAAACTGGAACCCAACCATAAGTAAAAACAAATAATATTTTTTCTAAGTTACTGTCAGGAAGAAATTACATGCAGAAAATAGCATAAAGGATATATGGATACTGAATTCATTACTATGCATTTACAGTTACTTATATTAGCAAACTTAAAGTCTTTAGGCTCCTGTGAACTAGAATACATCAGTGTGCAGAAGTTACATATACTAACATGGAAACATCTGCAAACTAGGAAAACAAAAACATACAAAGCCAGTAAACTGTATAGTATTTAACCAAATGCAAGTGAAGGATGAAATTTAACCATGTAAAAAAAAAAGTAGCTATCTGTTAATTTTGCTGAAAGTCACGTTTATAGATTGTATTATTAGTATTATTTTCTAAATAGAAGGTTATTTAATATACATTAGAAAAAATAAGGGGAGAGTGAGGAAGGGGGGAGGGGTAGACATTACAGTGGGTAGGTGGTACTGAGCTGTCAAATCCAGAAGTTCTAGAAAGACCTTGATAAATCCGAGATTAATGAACAGCGATTTTATGTAATCTCTGGTTTTGTATTTTAAATATCTCAAGCTGTATGTAGGAGATGCTGCTGCTGCTGAGGAATAAACACATCCGCCGTATCACTTTACGGCAATACTGCAGCAGGGATAAATACACTCTAAAAGGCTTTGGTTGGAAAGAAAGCAACAACCATTATTTTTATCTCTTGCAAAATACGTTAATGAACCTAAAGTCCCTGGGGCCCTGATGTTATTGTTTAGCTCCCAAACAAAACTACTTCACAAGTTGTGCAACGATCTAAAGCTTGTGCATGAAACAAGACGAGAACTGTAAAATTGTAGGACTGTGAGCACCTGTTGGCTTCAGTACTGGTTTAAGTTTGCAGGACCCGAGAATGAGCAGCACCTGGCAGCTTTTCGGCTTCATACAAGCATTAGCCTCAGCATTGTTAAAACACACTTCCTCGACTGGGACAGCTGTAGCCCTTTGAGCAGTCATCTGGCTGGTGCAACATCAGTATCATCTATTGAGGGCCACGGAGGGGAACTATTGCCTGGTGCATCACACAGCTAATCCTCCCTCCAGGCAGCACAGGGGCTCATGGGGACACAGCTGGGGCCAACAAGGCATGTGCCCTCGCTATTCTTCCCCAGAGTGACATCTCCCTCTGACAGCTGACCGTCCCTCTGGTTCAGCCCGGCCATGCAGGTTTTGTGTCCCAGGCAGGGTTTTCACCTCTGTTCTCTTTGGGACCAGCAGTCACCAGGTGGGAAAAGCAGCACGTCAAGCAGAGATAGAGGACGAGCTCTGTTTTGTTAACTCTGGTAATACTCACTAAACAGAGAAAAATTGGTCCCATCACTTCACATAATTTTTGCTTCACAGAATTTTGTATTTGACATAGACAACTCCCTACAGGTTAATAAAAGTAATGGTGGTATTACTCTTCATCAGTTCATCTCAAAGGTAGAGACTCAAAGATCTACAGTTTCAAGGTGGCTGAGAAATACAATGTAACCTCATATGACACACACTGTGATTTTAAACAAAAATGAACATCCATTAGATGTATCAAAGTGGAATGAGGGGCCTAGAGCGGCCTCTTATTCAATTTATATCCAGCATATGTCACAGATAAAAATGAATATAGAAAGAATACAGACAAAACAAGATAAACAAAATGTTTAATGTTAAACAAAATGTTTATGTTAAACAAACACAATAAATCCAAGACAGTTTAGAATATATGTGTTAGTCCACACTGTAGCAGCATTTCTAGCATGTTGAACTGGTACCAACACATGCACAAAGAGAAGGCCCAGTAAAGCAAAGCAGAGCAAGCACCAGTTTCGTTTTAAGGCACATATGAAGTGTTATGCTTCACATAGGAGGCTGTTTTCACACTGTGGCCATGAAGGGCGTAAAGAGAAAAGTGGTATGTGTCATGATTAAAACACCACTGCTGTTTCTGCTAGCAAGTTTATTTAATTAAAACAGTCTGAAATAAACTTTGGATGAGATAACGCAAGAAAAATTTTAATTGCTAAAATTTGGGCCTTCTTCCTTAGGATCCCTCATCCTTTAGAGGGCTCTACATCACAAAGATCTTCTTTCAAAGTTTCCCAGGACTTGTATAGTGCATCGCACTTCTCCATATGTTGGAGACTTTAAAGTAAGCCTGAAAAGCAACCACTTGTTTGGGCAGTATTTTGCTATTAATAACCGGACTTGCTAGCAATAACTAAAACTTTACCTTCCACTAGCATTTGTTGATGACCTCCTGGCTCCAGAGTCAGCCACCACGAAGTAATTCCTCTCTTACATCTCAACACATAAATTATTCCTTTTAAATGCTGCTGTAGTATTATAGTTTTCCCCCATAGGTAGCTGAAATAAAGTTATGCAAGTAATACCCAAAACTGAAATCAACAATGAAATTTCACAGAGGTAGTAAAAGAGAGACTTCACAACGTAAACACTTCTCCTCAGCCACTTCACCTACAGGCTTAACTTTACACTGCCACTGCTGGAGCCAAAGTTTCACCTAGGGTAAAATCACAGTTCCTGGAAATACATAAGGTGGTAACCTGATACCAGGTTGAGATCTGGCTCACAGTACATGAACCATAGAACCATTATGGTTTGAAAAGACCTTTAAGATCATCAAGTCCAACCATCATCTAACTCTACCATGTCCCCTTCTAAACCACGTCCCTGAGCACCATATCTTGATGGCTTTTAAATACATCCAAGGATGGTGATTTCACCACTTCCCTGGCCAGCCTGTGCCAGTCTTTGATAACCTTTTCAGTGTAGTTTTTCCTAATGTTTAACCTAAACCTCCCCTGGCATAACTTGACACCATTTCCTCTTGTCCTATCGGTTGTATCTTGTGAGATGAGACCCACAAACCTCCTTTCAGGTAGGTGTACAGAGTTATAAGGTCTCCCCTCAGCCTCCTTTTCTTCAGACTAAACAACCCAAAGTCCCTCAGCTGCTCCTCATAAAACCTATTCTCAAGACCCATGAAGTCTGAGACTTTGCAGCACCAACAGTTTGCTCTGCAAAGGCTTCCATGGAGCATTCTGGGAGACTTTCTAGCACATCTTGGGTAGAAATAAAAACAAACTATTGTTTGTTTTGTTTGTTCCAGTAGCCCTTTAATCTCCAGTGATCTTTAGCACTAAGTGTATGTATATGCACCTATATATACACTATGTTCTATAACCTATGCTGCAGACAAATGAAAGGTATGTGAAAGAGATTCCTATGTGAAAGGTAAATTTCCCTTCAATAGGCTTTAAAATTATGTGTCCTTACTGTTGCATTCCAGCTGCAGGGAGGGATAAGGAGGAGTGAAAACTACAAAATTCGGCATATGGCCATGCTCAGGAAATGAACAGTTTCTTCTGGGATTTATCTTATCATTTGTCTATTTACAGCTGACAGCTTCCCTGTTATCCCTTAGCCTCCTCCAGTTAAAGGAGAAACACAGCTCACTCCAATACCAACCAGGAGAACTACGTTGTAAGAAACATGAGTGTTGTCTTCAAACCAGGACAACAAAAACCAAACAAACCCACAAGTAAACAGCCCCCGCAATGCTGTAGTTTCCATATGCAGAAGGTTTTTACAGGTTTCCCTAGGAAAGGAAAATGAAATTTTGAGGATTCTCCTGATAGCTCAGCAGTGCAAAAGTTGCTTCCAACCATTTTGAGAGAGAAGCAGAATTGCTAAGACTTCATGTACCCAGGAGGCCAAGGAGAGCAGACAGAGCCTGTACTCATTCCCCTCAGAAGAGACAACAGCATGAGCTCATAGCTTTCCAAGCACCAGGACATGTCCACTGGAAACCGGCTGAGACACAGAGCCGCAAGAAACCAGTCTGTATCATCCTATTGGTCTCAGAAATACTTGTAGCCTGAAAAAGTCATAGTCCAAATCAAAGAAGGATTGGACACAATTGCTGTAGGTGATAAAGACATCAAGGTGAAAGACTTGAAGACACTGTTGCACAGTGTGAGAATTTTGAAATTATGTAGAACAAAGTTCTTTACCTAGAACTTGCCAATGTCAATCAGGTCGTGTGATCAGAAGGTCCCTCAGCTGGGACACCCTAATGGTGACCCATCCTAGACAATTCAGACAAACTCTTTTTTTTCCCCGTTTCCCATAGTTACAAATTACCTTCAATATGAAACAGAAGACTTAATACATTCTTCATAATGCGTTAAAGTTTAAGTACCATAATTGTGCAAATCCTGTAATGCAAAGAGATGCTCCTGGGCTTTTGGTCTCCGTGACTTCTGACGGCAATGCCAGTTTACTTACTCCTAAAAGCAACTCCTATTATGACATTGGATTTCATTACATCTCGTCTTGGTTCTGGGCTGTCAAGCAGAACAGAAGCTTCTGAAAAAGGTTTGCTATGCTGCTCGTCATTTTATAGACTATTACATTTCCCTAACACGCTCTGGAGTTTTCCATCCAACAAGCGCTATAAAAGCTTTGCTATGCACCAATATTTTTTATTGGTCTATTTCTGTATTATCCTTTTCTAGATGACCAGCAGTGCCCACAGTATTTCAAGTACACCCACTGATCTGTGTAACAGCTACAGATCTATAAAATATTATAATATTTTCTTTGTTATTCTCTGTTCAGTTCCCACTGAAATCTAATATAATTTTTGCCTGCAGTTTCACACTGAGCAGAGATTTTCATTGCTCCTACTCTCATGATGTTCCTGAGTTTACACAACACATTTAAAAGCCAGAAAAGTGCATTCTCAGTCCTTCTCCCCAAGGGCTTCAAATTTTCAACACAGATTTATTTCCCATTTCTGCCTTCATTTTTCACTCATTCCTTGGTGGTTAAGTCTACGATTCAGTTGTCTGGTCTTTGCTGGGCTTGACTTAAGATAAAAAAAAACGTAATGTCACCTGAAAATTTTGCTGTATCATTGCTCGTTCCTTTTTCCCATTCATTAAGCAGCACCAGACCCAGCAAAGAACCTTGCAGCACCCCTGCTGTTAACCTTTTACTATGCTTAACACCATTTCTTGTCCCTTAGCCAAAACCTCTCAACAAGCCCAGTCTATATCTTTACCATCCTCCTCTCCTCCCAAGGTTATACCCAACTCTGATCGTCATCTGAGCAAAACTCCCATGGATTTCCATGGTCATTTGGCTTGACAACAGGGTGTTTGCATAATCAGGGAACAAAGATTGTTCTCACCAGCAGGAGAGTCAAATGGTACAGTAGCTGCAGTTACATGATTATCTCAGTTTATCTTACTTATAGATCTTCATGGATGTAGCCCCTTTGCTGTGCCAAAAGATCAGATTGTAAGTGCAAGTCCAACTAAAGGTTCCTGCAGGTCAACCCAGCTCAGAGCACGCCTGAATCTAGCTCTTGTGTTCCTTCAAGAATGACTGAACATAGATGTACTTTTCTACCTGCACAAGGATGCAATGACACTTTTTATTGCCACTCCTGTTATTCTATTAGTACTTCACAATGAGTGGCTTCACTTTTCAGCGATAAAGTAATACAATAAGCAGACAATACAACGCTGTTATCCTTTCCCCATCAAATAAGGGAACCGGTTTCTTTGGCTTTTCTTAAAGGGTAATATTGAGGAAAACAGTTCCTGGAAAGCAAGGTCTTGCTAACCGGTATCGTGTTCGCGGTGTTTTAGAAAGAGTTGGGGTTTGATGAGCTACCACTACACCAACCAAACGTAACGTTGCCACAGTACACGTTGCACCGGACTTAACGTGCATCCAGCCTCCACAAACCCGGCTTTTACCGGCAGCTGTGGTCACACGCTTAAGTCCCTTACTTGCCCATAAGCTTTGCGGGGGGGCACCGAGGCGCCCGGCTGGCTCTCCCTGCCCGTGTTTCTCTTCCCCGGGTGAATTTGGGCATTTGTCCCGGCGGAGGCGGGGGGACCCCACGGGAAGTGACTTCAGACTGCGCGAATTCCCTCGCCATCCCCCAGCACGGACCCCGCAGCCTCGGACAGGAGGAGCTGCGCCTCTACCGCTGCCCCCTCATCCCTTCCCCGGACAGAAACTCGCCGAGGCCGGGCTCGGGGGCGATGCTCACCTTGAGGTACTCGTTCTCCGAGCGCAGCTCCTCCACCT
>NW_010185098.1:3563-15393 GCF_000695765.1 Mesitornis unicolor | reverse complement strand
TTTGCCGTAATAAAGAAAAAGGGGATTTTGCATTTTCAAAAATACTCAAGCTTAGAGGTTTTCAGCGCTTTTCCACAACGTGACAATTTATGACTGTTTCCGTTTTTGTGCATGTTTTCATGCAACCCAACCCTTTTGGGTTGGGTTTTTGTTTGTTTTGGGTTTTTTTTGGTTTAGGTTTCATTGCTTTCCAGCTGCACAGATCTATGCAGATTGGCCTTTCCCAGGAACACCAAATCGTTGGGGTCGTTTCCCCCTCCACTGCAGACCTAGAACACGGCCCCTGATATGAATTACCTGGCATTTGGGGGTGTAAACCTCGTAACGCCCCCATTCCCCACTCACCTGCTCCTCCACTGCATCATTGCCGCCACCTCCACGATGACTTTGGGGTGCCTCAAAGCTGTCTGCATGAAATCATCATGGCCCCAGACTTCCTGAAGACCCCTCCCTCCTCCCCCCCCCCTTTTATTCACTCCTAAAATCGGCACAAAATGAGGGAAATTACCCAACCCGCAGCTCGGTGCTACAATAAATGCTGTCGTCTCAGAGGCAAGCCCCACCCCCGCCCCAACTCCTTTTTTTGAGTATGTGCACATTTTGCACAGGGCAGAGATGTGCTCGTCAGTAGTACACCCCACTGGTACTCCACTGTCCTGGTAAATGTCATGTTTCACATCCCACTGGTGTGTTACACCAAAGTTCAGTCTTTGAGGGTGATGGTCAATCTCTTTTGCAGTTACGTGACCACTGCCTTAGTTGCTCACTAACAGTTTCCATGAGACAAGTGCACTAGGGTCTCACACTGCACTGCTACACTGGTCTGAGAGCGTTTGATTCCCTTGAGAACCCTTTGTCTTGCTGAGAGATGATGCCACCACAGATGACATCAAAAGGTGGGTGATCTGCTCACACCTGGCAAAGAAGACGGCGGCAATCATCAGAGTAAGGTTATCTCTGGGAGGGGTGTGTGACTGTACTGCAGTTGGAGGGTTTCTGGGAGGCATGCTGGCTTCTCAAGTCCTTAAACTCAGCAGCCCCTAGCATACAGCTTCTGAAGCCATGCTCTCTCCCTTTCTTACCTTCCTTCCTCCCTCCCCTCCTTTCCTTCTTCCCTTATTTCCTCCTTGCCTTTAACTCCTTCCTTCCTCTTCCTCCTAAGGTGATGTTGCTCCCCTAGAGCATCACCACAACCCCAACCCAACAGATGCAGACACTTCAGTTGCTTAGTCCCTTTATTATCACCCCACAGGGCACAGCTACATCCTCTGCACAGGCTTAATCCCCAGGATGTCAAATCCTTTCGCCATGACAGTGGCAGTGGCTTCGCACAGCAGCAGCCTCCACAAGTTCACCTTCACGATCCGACCTGCAAAACCCCAACACAGGAGCTGGAGCAGCTGCTTAGAACATCCACCACTGCCTTCCCCAGGGGAACCCCATCTGCCCAACCTGGAGCTGGGCACACTGAGCCCTCCTCAGGACTCCCCAAGACAGGTAGACCAATCAGCCCTCGTGTTTCCAGGTGCCTGGTTGCTTGCAACTCTCTACCCAACCCTGCTGCTTCCCAGGCAGATGACACAGGCTGTGTCAGCCACCTTCAGTCCTCCCACAGGGACACCCCCTTGTTCTGCAACAGTGTTACAACGGCCTTTCCAGCACCAGGAAACACCCCACAGATGGCCTGTGCTGTGGTATGTGACACAGGCACATGCAGCACCCCACGGCCAACACTCACCACTCTGCCTGTCTTTCTCAACGCAGTAGCAGTTGTCATAGAACTCAGTGAAGGTGGTGGCCAGCTCATAAAGGTAGTCACAGAGCGTGTGCAATAACAAGTCCTCTAGGATCTTCTGCAGGATCTCAGGGAACCTCAGGATGCACTTGCCCAGTTTCCACTCCTTCTCATGGTCAAGGATGAGCACCTCCTCCCTGGCTGCCTTTTGCAGCATCTGCTCATCAATACTGGCCAGGCGAGCAATAGCCCTGAAATGATCCAAAACAGAGGCTGCTTGTGAGGGTGCCACTGCTCAACCTGCCCTAGGGCCAACCCAGGCCACCTCAGGGCTAGCACAGGCCACCCACTGACCTCCTCACTTGCCCAGTCCTGGGTTACCAGGCCAGAAGAGAGCAATCTGCCCTGGAAACGCAGGGGCAGGTGCTGCCCTCGGGGCGATCCAACAGGGCCATGCAGGGGAATGGGGAGAGATGTGCTCTAGGCACATGCGGTGGCGAGGGCAACTGATGCTGCCAAGCAAACCAGGGCTCAGAGCACCTTACAAAACTGTGTGGAGTACGGCAACAGCCGAGGGGAGCAGCTGCTGGAATACAGGCTCACCCTTCTTCAACCACCTAAGTTCTTTAATGCAATTACCGGAAACTTCCAGAGTTCCCTCCCTGCTGGCCAGCAGCCCAGGGTGTGAGTCACACAGAGGAGCCTTGCTTCAGGTGACAGAGGACACCATTTCCGATGACAAAAAAAACCTTGCCTATGGTGCATACCAGCGTAGCTGGCTTCTCTGACTAACTGCCCCCACCAGCACCAATGCAACTCAGTGACCCCTTTTCCCACGTCTCCCTTTGCGACAAAGATGCAGAGAGCAGCAACGACCAAGCGACTCCCAATACACTCAACTCACCTGATCCGTGTGAAGGCATATAGCAAATACGCAGCTGTGTTTCCTCGGTCATCCAGCATCTTGTCAAAGGAGAATACGTAATCGTTCAGTCTGTTGTGGGAGAGATCTGCATATTTAATGCATCCAAAAGCAACTGACGTCTGGGCAGCTTTCAGCTCTTCTGCAGTGAGGACCTGTTGCAATTTCAGAACAGGTAACAGTCAAGAGGAGGAATGCTACACTGGCATCACACGTCACAACACGTAGCCTTGGCCACTCAGCACAGCTCGAGAGGAGAGCCCAGGCTGCTGAGAGTGGTACTTGTTGAAAGGCTCACACCCACCTTTCTACCTCGGGGCACTAGACAGCCCCAGATCCACCCCTCACTTCTACTCAAGTGCACTGCAGCCCTGCCCTGGCCAAGGCTGTCTCCTACTACTTCTGATGGCCCACAGGACCTCTGTGCCCCATGGTCTGCCACACAGGTTCGATACTTACTTATACTGCACTCCTGCTTCTTGCAAACCGCATGGACACAAAAAAAAATACACAGTTCTCCTACCCTTACAGAGCACTTTGCATAGCCCAAGCACTCACAAAAACCCCTCGGCTGCAACAATGCCCTGTCAGCATGGCAAAGCACTTTGTGTCGGAGACACATGAACCCTTGGGAGATGCTCAAGGTAGTTTTTTCTGAGCCTCATCATACTCCTTTCACTTCCACGCTACGTTGCACTTCCCAGTTCCATTGAAGCACATAGTTTGGTCCTTCTGGTCCATTCCATGTCCTACACTGTCCAGTTCTCTCTCAGTCACCAGGATGCAAGACAAGACAGAAATCTCATTAAGCACAGGGCTTCTAGCAAACTCAGCCTACAAGTGAAAGGGTGAAGCCATAGTCCCCTGCAGATCCCCAAACCATCCATCACCAGAGGTCACTGCTAGGCTGGCAGGCCAAGGCTGCAAATTTATATTCTGCCACCACTCTCTGCGTCCTGGAGGAGTCACTGCTGTTGCCACCGCATCAGGGAGACCTGATGGTACCTGCAAGGCCAACAATGCTGCCAGGCCCAGCTCTCCTCTCAAAAAGCTCTCAGTACCAGCCAGAGGCCAGCGTGCTGCCTGCAGCTTGCATTTTCTCACCGTTACGTACTCAGGGATGGTCTTCTTTCCCCATGACAGCATCACGCCTGAACTGCATCAAACAATCACACTGGTTATATACACAACCCATGGCATCTCCTGGGTGGTTTTGCAGTGTCAGCTCACATCCCGAAAGCAGAAACTCCTAAGTCTGAACAAATCTGAGAAGTTCTCAGGAAAGATAAACAATCCGTCACAAATACCTTGTCCCTTTCCTTGTCTTTCAGCTTGTCCATGGCTCGTTTCAGTCCTTCTTCCAGCAGATCTATAAGACGAACTGTGTCCCCTGAACGGGTTTTAAACTTCTTCCTGAAAACACAGAGCCACAATGACCACCTGCAGAAAATGCAAAACACTCCCACTCCTCCACAAAATGGAAATCATGGCCTTTACTGTTGCCATCTCCCAGTATTGCCATCAGCTTTCATTGCACTTCCACCAGCCATTCCCAGTGTCTCTCCCCAAGTTCCAAGCAGCAGAAGCCAGGTCCAAGAGGGAAGTGACCACAGAACCAGTGACAGTGGCTCAAGGACCATAGCACACAATGAAATGACGCCGTTATGAGTAAGAGTGTGGCATGTGGTGCTTCCCCACCCCCAACCCCGGCATGCCATATATGTACTTGTCAACAAACAAGAGGTCTTCTGCATTCACTCAAACAATCTCTTCAGAGCACATACAGAGGAAAAACTATATCCAAAGACTTACTTGTCTTCTCCCAGCACAACTCCAAATGCAGCATGGGCCACTCTGGTTACTTTGGGATCATACCAGCCGACCATCTGTCCAGCTGCAAATACCGTTTGTAAGTGCACTGACTGAAAGGAAAAAATACCAACTGGTTCTCAATCCACTCCTCCAGGTACATGTTCTTCCCAGCTTTATCTCCTTCACAATGGTGCTTTCACAGTGAGACTTAAAATGTTTCTAGCTCCACAGACAAATTCCACTTCAGAAGGCTCAACCTTGCAAAAAGTTTTCCTGGCTTACAGAAGCAAGAACTAGCAAATTCCCATCGCCGCTCAGATGCAAAGCTGACAACCTCTACTTTCCTCAGGTAAGGAGAGATCCAAGGATAAGGAGTACAAATCTCATTCCAGACACATCTACTGAGATTTAGGCTTCATCCACCTCCATTGGTAACTGGGTCTCCCCCGATCAAGTCGGTTCTAGGGCTTTTCACGGAGACCACCACACACCAAACTAGATTCACTATTACACCAATAAGGACAACAGTAAATATATCAACTACAATAAAAATCCTATGGAGTTCTACCTACACTATTGTCTCATCTGTCATTTAACCCACTTTTTGATGATCTGTACCAGTGACAGCAGAGGTTGGCATACTCACCTGGCCGCTATCGACAACATAAATAAGGATATCAGCCTTCTCTTCACACAGCCTGTGTTTAAGAGCAGCTAAGTCGGATGTGTCATATGTGTAACCTCCGTCCGATTTCATGATCGTCAACGGGACAGGGAAACCTGGGACAAATATGATCTTCCGGCCATCATCAATCTGTACAAATCCTAGAAAAGCAATGGTGAACATTCTGTGTTGTATCACAAAGGGAGGCTTGTGGGCCAGCACAGGCAGAAACACTTCCCTGCCCAGATGCTACCAGACAGAAAAGGCCAAGAAACAAAACAAACCAACCCTACATGAAAACTTCCTTGCCAACAAAGTCACATTCTGTACTTCCAGAACCCAAGACTATGCACAAGAAAACAGGTCTGTACAGTTCTAGCCTTACCAGAAAAGACCCAATTGAATTTCAGAACTGTCACTGGCATCTAGATCCACCTTCACAGCCACAAAAAGAGCATGGCAAAGTATGGCATTAAAAGGCAACAGAAACTCTACAGAGATGCAACGACGACTTAGCACAAAGTCTTTCAAAGTTTAATCGGGACACTTCAGATGATGAGACTCAAGAACTGCCAAATCCAGACGGGAACACATAAAACCAGAGACTTTTTAGACTCCATTTGTTTTTTTGCCAGTCTCAAAGTCAGCATGATCCAAAACCACCACTTTCTTCACAGAGATTTCTGACACAAAGTTCTCACACAGGCACAGCATTAAGACCGGGAAGTCTGTCATATATTGCTCCTTGACTATTTACTAAGGATACAGTAAATTCCAGTAGTACTTCACGGTATTGTCTACAAATATCACAGATAAGCTGCTTCAGGTGCAAGAAAGATTCAAGCTTTCTGGTATAAAATACATAAGAATCCATTCTGCTAATGCTTCCCTGGGAGGAAAGGCCAGAAAAGATCCACTCAGAAAATGTGGTGGAGAAAAAAGAGCAAGGGTGGGGACCATGCAACTTCATAACCATCAGTCCTAAACCTCACTGACAGCTGCAGAATTTCTGACTCTGAGACAAAAGCCTCACCTTTATCTTCAAATTCTTTCACTATGTCTTTCATCATCTCGTGGTAGAATGATTCACCTCTCTCTATGAGTGTGATGTCTAAGCAGTTGTAGATTTTCTGGAACTCTTGAGGAGGGAAACAAAACAAAATCCTTTCATTAAATGCACACAGTAGGAATGGGTGGCATACATTTATGGGCACAGCGAGTCCCTAAAGCCATCAGACTAGGACTCAGGAGACGAAAGATTTAGCTGAAAGCTTCCACAGACAGCCCAGTACTTTGGTTCTATCAGCGTTCTTCTTTAAGCTTCTCATAGCAGTGTGGCAGTGATTTTTCAAAAGAAAACTAAAAGATGGACTCAGACATAAAGGTGAGAAAAGCCACACTGTTCTACTGCCGAGACACATTTCTGAATTCAGCAAAGTCACCTTTCCGCGACACATCACAGATCAGTTCCCATGCTTTAATGAAGTCTGGATTTTTGCTCTGCAGCAGCACCACACATTGGTAGGCTCGTTTCTTAAACTCCTCCTCTGTGTCAAACCTCCTCTTGGATTCCTATGGTAAAACACACCAAATGAAAAAGCACTTCCTTCTTTCCCAAAAGAAGCTAACATTTGTAACAGGCTCTCCAAGCTCACTCATCTCAAACGGCAGAGAGCCAGCATGCTCACAAAGTCCTTTAACCATGCTCCATACAGACAGTTCAATACCAGATACTGCAATTCATTACCCAGTTGCAGGTTCTTGTCTGTGATCTATTAACTGTGACTTAATTCTTTTGTTTCTGTAAAACTACACTGCAATTTGAAAAGCTCCTCAATCTGCTGTTCAGACGTTGACATAAATATCACACTTATTTGCTACAAATACCTTGTAAAAAGCCTGGAGATCCCCAATGGGAGGTGAAACATTTAAGTAATCCGGAAATTTGTCCTGGAGGTGAGCAATGAGCATTCCAAACTGGGTGCCCCAATCTCCTAAATGGTTTAACCTTGAAGCAATCAAAGAGCATGACAGAAATTATTTCTCAAACATATGCTTTATAATGCATCCATTTAAAAAAAAAAAAATATATATATATATTCTAAAAGAAGAAACACACTAAATATCAGAAACCAAAACCAAGCAAGTGCTCCCAATTTCACTGTAATGAAGCTGCTGCCCATCATGATTCCTAACCCTGCTACATTTGCTCAGCTTAGTATCTTACTACACATAAAGTATTATTTGTTATGTGTTTATAAAAAAAGACCAATACAGACCAAAGTGGACAAAGATAAAGCATAAATTTAGCCAAACACGCCCACCACCCCCAAAAAACCAACTCTCACCTCAAAACATCATATCCTGCAAATTCAAACAGGCGGCACATACTTTCTCCAATGATAGTAGACCGCAGGTGGCCAACATGCATCTCCTTTGCAATGTTAGGGGACGAAAAATCCACCACCACCTTAAACACAGCACCAAAGGGAAAAATTAATGAAAGGCAGGAGTCATTACCACACCCCATGTGTTTAATCTGGGTTTGGTTGGGGGCAGGGGGAATTAAGGTTTACCTCCACCGACCCTTGCACCCCTTGCTGCCAATAGCACGCAGCAACAGAGAAAGCCTCGTGGGGGACACCAGAGCAGGCTGCCAGCCCAGAGAACATCAGGGACAACTCCTAGACTTGACCTTGGCACAACACACCATCCCTGGGGAGCCCTATCTCTCACCCACCAGACACCACACCAGGTACCTGTGCCCTACCCCATGGCCCCCAGTCCCTAAGTCACATCCCATTTACTCCGCTGTAACAACCAGCTGAGATGGACATCTGCTCAACAAATCACTCTGGGGGGAAACATCAAAGCCACCTGCAGTCCAGTGCGTTTCATCAATGTGGGTGCAGGATGCCCGTGCGCTCACTGCTGTACCTTTTTCCTTTTGCCAACAGCTGGCGGATGAACTCCATTCATCAATAAACTGCTCAGCTGCTTTGACACAAAATCCTTTCTCAAGTGGACATTGATAAAACCTTTAGAGGAGAAAACCTGCAATTGAGTGCTGGGGCTGCAAAAGTGCCTGAAACAATTTTTCACTTCCTTCCCCCTTGGATTTCTGTTTCCTCGTATCAAGGACAAGAGCACATGACGTTAGCTTGACAAAACAGAAGATTTTTTCAGTAACAGAACAACAAAGCTGTCACTAGAAGAAAATTTTTGTTCCCAGATTTCCAGTCTGTTTCACACCACTACAGCCATTACCATAGGAGTTAGATGCTGCAAGCTAGTCCACGGACATAACTGATCACTGTCACTCAAAGGTGAATTTATAAAAATATTTTTTAATAAGAAAATAAGTAATCTTGCCAGGGTTTGCAGAACGCTAAACCAAATGCTGCTTTGTTTCCCTTTTTTTTTTTTAAATTAATATCCTGAAACACAGTTACACCTGAGATAATCCATGCTCATCGAAAAGGTTTTACTTCTCCTGCTTCATAGAGCTAACGAACGAGCTTCCGCTCAAGCACTCAAAGGGCTGTGCCATGCGATTTTTGTGTTTATGCTGCAGCCCTAAGGAACATGAGCCCTTGTGTTTCTTCCTGGATCACAGGGACAAAACAGATGCTGCAATTAATAACTTCCATGCTACTCCAGCATCTCAGTGCTGAGAGGACAAGGTCTCCTCATCAGCAAGAGTATTTTTGCTGTGATTTCATGATTGTGCCTGATACCCATGACCAATATTTGAAGGGGAAAAACTGGTCCCTTAAGAATCAGTGGGAAAATTGCTAATTAAAGGGCTCAGGATTGCACTTGCCAGTTCTAACAGAGAGGTAGATTTTCTGCTGCTGCACAAGTCTCAGGGCTACAAAGCTCACCGAGACAGAAGACAATTCACCCCATAACAGCAGTTTTAAATTGCAAAATAGCTGAACTCAACTCTGTTTCCTTGACCACCATCCAGTATTAAATTGCCCTATCAGTTTTAAAACATACAAAGTGTGTAACATGAAACTATCTTACCAGGACCAGCAATTTCAACCTTCTCAATGCATTCATTAACAGGAATGTTTTTTGCTATCATCTCAGCAATTTCTCTTGGGCTAACCTTCTGTTCCTTGGTTTTGAGCAGTATCTGAAACACCAGAAAATCAAATAAAATACAATCCTCCAAAACATTCTACAGAGTGAAACAGAAAGCATAGATAATACAGCACTGAGAGATGCTCATGATCCTTTAGCTTTGTATGCAAAGACACACACAAAGAAAAACATCTCTAGCAAATTTTACAGATTAGATCAGCTCTTTCAACACAGCAGAAGTCTAATTACACCCAATACAATCACTTCCTTCTGCTAAGGGCAATTAAAGGGTAGTCAGAAGAAAATCTTCCAGGTTATTTTTCAGAAGCTGTTAAATGGCTTGGTACATCTGTATTTCTCTAAGCTAGTAAAAGGGACAAACTCTTTAAAAATCAACATAGCTGGCACAGTCCTTCACACTGCTTCAAAATTCTGTTCATCAGTCTCACAGGTATCCTCAGCTCCGCCAGCATTCATAACTGTGCCAACCGTAGATGCTGAGGGTGGTTTCACAGCAAGTCTGCTGAAATATGATTAAAAGCAACCAAAGCAAACTGCCTTCAGTTCTACTTTCGGCTCAAACTCAACAAACAAATAAACAAACAAAAAATCCAACAACCCAAGCAACCAAAGATAATCCTTATGCAGCCCAATTTTCTTCAAAGAGCATCAGAAAAACTGCTTGTAAATTAGCCTCCAGACATAAATGGCCTGCTGTGAGGAACTCCAGTAACATGACGCAAGTCCACACAGAATAACAGAATCGTTATGGTTGGAAAAGACCTTTAAGACCATCAAGTCCAACTGTTACCTAACTACACCATGCCCACTTCCAAACCATGTCCCTAAGGACCATATCTAGATGGCTTATAAATACATCTGAGGATGATGCTAGAATCTAAATCTAGTTTGGGTTGGAAGTGGCCTCCAAAGATCATCCAGTCCAACTCCACAATGATTCTGTCCATTCCCAAAGTATCTTCTCACCAAGCTTCTTGCAAATCTTATGAAAACACCCTTTAGGAAGATTCTGTAAGTTAGCCCAACTCCATCCTTTGCAAAACACAACATTCACACTCTATAAAATTAGAACTATTTGCTTCTGAGCACATGACTTTCCTTCCTTACTGAAATGTGTTTGAAAATAATCTATCACCTCACTCCCATCAAAGCCACAAAGAGCACGCATCTCTTTGTCAATTCAGAATTTACACTCTATACTGCTTGTATTTGCCAACTTGCAGTCTGCAGCAAACTGTGACTTCTACTTAAGTTTCAGCTTCCTGTTTAACCTGTCACACAGCTGATCGTAACAGGATCTTTACAAGATGGTAAAGGCTTAGAATGGGCAAGAAAAGAAAGCATCTGGAGCCTGTAACACTACTCAAAGTGCAAACTACAGAAGAATAAATGCAAAACCAGATTACAGGCACACTACCTGCATCACTCCAGAAATAGTCACTGCAGCCCTATTTCTCTAAGGAGCAAGCAGAGCTCCTGGCTCAAACCCCAGGCATTAATATGCTAATGAGCTTCCAGGAAAATAATATGCATTTGTGAGGGCTGTTTACACATTGATGCACTGTAGGGAGAAGCTGCAGCCTGGCACATCCCAGTGCTGCCCAGTCGGGGCACTCCCAGCGGTGAGTGGTGTTACAACTCTGTGCAGTGGACATTCCAGGAGAGCACAGCTCTACGGGGAGACGCATCCCACAGTCAAGTCCCTAAAACCTGGGCTGTCAGAAAGTACAAACCTGCTGCTCTCAGAGGGATATGACTGCACCGTATTCCCTGGCTCTGCTGTGCTGATGTGCTCTGAGTGTGCTGCACGTGTGAGTATTGCTGCCCTGGGGCCCAGCTTACATGGCATGTGCCTCTCCAGGGAAAAAACTTTATAGCCCAGCCCAGTACTAGGAAGCCTTATTCACCAGTACAGCTGACAATCTGGAACTTGAAACCCTGGCTGGAAGGAGACCAGACACCAAGTTATGCAAAGAACATCAACACTGAGAAGCCAGGCCTGCTCGAAAATCCCAACCATGATTTAATTGGGATAAAGGAGTGGTCAAAAAAATGGGCAAAGCTCTGAAAGTCTGTGTCAGTGCGGTCACCCACGGTGCTCCTCTGGCTGGAGCCCAGTTACAATATGCTAACGAGGAAGTTCAACCTGAACATAAGGAAAAACTTTTTCACTGTGAGGGTGACACAGCAAGGCCCAGACTGCCCTGAGAGCTTCTGGAGTCTCCTTCTCTGGAGACATAAAAGACCTGCCTGGACGCGTTCCTGTGTGACCTAGTCTAGGTGATCCTGCTCTGGCAGGGGGGTTGGACTGGATGATCTTTTGAGGTCCCCTCCAACTCCTAATATTCTGTGATTCTATATCAGTAATGAGGATTCCCCCAACCCAGGTGCAGGACCTTGCAACTTGGCCTTGTTGAACCTCATGAGGTTCACCTGGGCCCACTTCTCCAGCCTTTCCAGGTCCCTCTGGATGCCATCCCTTCCCTCTGGCACATCAACCTCACCACCCACCTTGGTGTCATCAGCAAACTTGCTGAGGGTGCACTCAGTCCCACTGTCAACATCATTAATGAAGATATTAAACAGC
>NW_010185098.1:0-3517 GCF_000695765.1 Mesitornis unicolor | reverse complement strand
CATCAAGCCATGGACCACTGCTCTCTGGATGTGACCATCCAGCCAATTCCTTATCCACGGAACAGTCCACCTATCAAATCCATACCTCTCCATCTTAGAGAGAAGGATGCTGTGGGGGACCGGGTCAAGGGCCTTGCAGAAATCCAGACAGATGACATCCATAGCTCTTTCCTTGTCTACTGATGCAGTTACCCCATTGTGGAAAGCCACTAGGTTGGCCAGGCAGGACTTGTCCCTAGTAAAGCCATGATGGCTGTCTCGAATCACCTCCCTGTACTCCATGAGCCTCAGCATAGCTTCTAGGAGAATCTGTTCCACGATCTTTCCAGGTACAGAGGTGAGGCTGACAGATCGGTAGTTCCCAGGGTCCTCCTTTCTACCCTTTTTAAAAATGGGTGTGATGTTTCCCTTCTTCCAGTCACCAGGGGCTTCACCTGACTGCCTGAAACAGGTCCAGCACTGCAACTCTCACTGCGCTGTCTCACACTTAGCTTCCAACAGACAACATCTCAATTCTTCTTCTCTTCGCAAGACCATTCAGATTTACCTGCGTTATGCCCATGGCACTGTTACACTGGTAATCCCCAAATTTGGGCTGCTGGCTTGGTGTCACCACTAGTGGAGGGTTTTCTAAATCTGGGTAGGCAGCCTGAATAGCAGCTCTGAAGATCTCCTGAAGACAGCTGTTGATATTAATCATGCTTTTTGCCATTTTACTTCTTTCCTCTTGAAGACTCTGAAAAAACAAAACCCAGAAGGCTAAATTCACAGCATTTGAGGAGCCATTACATCCCACTTCTTTCCTCAGCTTCCTGGTGAGGCACAGCTGACAGATTTGGCTGGCACCTCTACGCACAGAAGCAACATATACAACATAAAAATTGTGTGATTCAGGAGCTGCTTCTCCCTTTGAACCTCCCAGCTCAAACACTTCTCCTGTATGCAGGGCTGCATTACTTTTCAAACCTCTGTCACTGATCTTGGTAGAGACCTCAGCTGAGTTGCCTGCTAAGTGACTGGCCAAGACTTGACGGGGTGGGCTTCTTAACCTACTGATATTTTTCATAAAGTAGGTTTCTGTTTAAGGAACCAAGATGTATCTGATGCACCACCAAAAATTAAAGCATCAGAATGCAGGGTGCCTGCCACACATTATTAGCTGCAACAAACTGACATAATTTATTTAGCTTGTCTTAATGAGAACAAAAAGTGTTCATTCTTATTTCCTTACCTTTTGAAGGAAATTTAACCGATACTTAAGTTTTGTGTTTTCGTCTCGCAACCCTTCCAAACTCAGAGAGACTCCCAAGCATCCAAAGTTCTTCAGACGCTCAATTTCTGCAGTTAACAACTTGATCTCATTTTCCTGAAAAGCAAGTTAAATTGTCACACAGTAATTCTTCGAGTGGGGGGACAAAAGGCGAGGAGCTACAGGATCCCAGATACAGTTCTAGTTCTGTTTCAGTAAAGCAATAACACGTACGCTGAATACAGGCAAACACTTCAACAGGCAGCAGCTGCTGCAAGGAGGAGTAATCTTCCTCACACCATTCCCTAAAGAAACCAAATACCTGAAAATCCATCTCTGTTGTCCACCTCTTGTCCTCCCGATACAGGCTTTATGCCCATCAGCCACAGGCCTGCCTCGCAAACAGAAGTCTGGAGGCTACCGAAAATTTAAGCCACTCAATGGTGCTACGGAGGGAGAGGCAGTGAATGCTCCCCACTTTGGCTTACCAGCTCCTAACCTGAGTCATTCAAGCTCTTCCCTACCACAACTCCCAAAGCAGGAGGCAGCTCAGGCTACTACTGTAGCCAAACAGGCCACCAAATCTCATCAAAAAGGGCTCATTTACGTTGTTGCTCTTTAAGCAATCAGAATATTTAGTTAAGGGAAATAACTGGGCCATCAAATCTGCTGGTCTTATATATCCACCTGAACAACAGCTCCCACAGATGACATTGTAACTAACTGCAGATGCTCAAAAAAACCAAAGCTGAGCCAAAACAAAAATCATAAGATTGGCCTATTTGTGGACCAAGCTGAAAATCAGTACTTTTGAGGTCATTCTTCCTTTGCGCTTCAGCTTCCAGCAAACTTCTTTTACAGCCCCAAGGTCTCCTCTGCTGCTGGAGAACGGGATGCTTCCTGCAGGTTCAGATGTCATTGAAGAGTACACCTGTATCTCACAAATAACTCACTTTAAATAGTCTATTGCAGGTTTTCCTTTTGCAGCCTATTACTTCTTTCTTTTAACCCAAGGCAGACTCCATCACAAATGAGACTGTTTTTCTCTCACATACGTATACGTATCTTTTGCATATAACCAACTGAAAATATATTTTTTTTATTTTCAACTTTTCTTACTGGCTTGACCTAGTAGCCTTTCATGTAACTTACAGACCCGTTTGAAAAATTTTCAGACTAAACTTTATGTTTAAAATAGCGCCAGAGAGATTCCACTGTGTTATCTTACAGCTGTTTCACTGTAAGTTTAAGTAGTCATTATTGTTACAAACTGACATAAAGGAATATCAGCGCAGTTACATGTGCAACTCATTCACCCAAGCCTAGGACATCTTTGTGCTTTTCCTAAAGCATATCTACTACTCTTAATATTACTTGCAAACTTTGTGTCCACTCAGTACTAGCTTCTCTCTATCAAAGTCACCAGCTTCATAACAAGACCCTTAGGCGAGTCTTGCATTGAGGACAAACATTGTCCACATCCAGAAATTTACATTCTGCCTCTGAAATTAAAATCACCACAACCAAAGCCAAGAAGCAGTTCATAAGCACCCTCCCTGCATGAAAAGGTTCCCCCAAAGCTACAGCCACTGCGATATTTCAGCACCATTGGGTAACTTTTCAGAACAGAAATTCTACTTTGATTTTCCTCCATAATCACAAACACCTCTGGTGACTCCAGTTAAGACCCGCAGGAGATGAGATGACCTTACTGGGGCTTCTTTCCACAGTGTTAGACAAAAGAGGATGAGAAAACAGATTTATCCACATGCATGGCCAGAACCCAGACCAAAGGTTCTCAAGGATCACCCATTTTGGTGCAGAAATCTGGCCCAAGCAGCCTTCGCCATACAAATACAGGATGACCACTAGTATCCTAATCACTCGGATTTTGCCAAGACGTAAAGACACTCCAGAGCAATGCCACACTTCAGTAAGTCCCATCTACTTCTTTCCCATGACTGCACCAAACCAGCGAATTCACAGCACAGACAGCTGCAGACAGGAGGCATTCATGCCGGTCTAAGATCTGACCAAGCTCTATGTGTCAGCTCAGACTGTCATGTGCTTTGTGCTCCTCTTCTTCAGAAAGTTTTAGCAGCGTTCCTTATGTTGAATGTGAACTGAAAGTAAAAGGTTTCACCACGGTGGCCTAGCTCCCCATCTCTCCCTCCCAGCCCGGCCCCGCGCCCCCAGGGACCGGCCCCGGGCTTCAGGCGGCGGGGAGGTTCCTGGGCAGAGCTGTCGGCGGTGCAGCCTGCCCCCGGC
>NW_010185097.1:0-449 GCF_000695765.1 Mesitornis unicolor | reverse complement strand
AAAATCTAGTTACTGTGTGCAAAATCAACTTGTTTGGGCTGAACGTCATGCACCTTTACACTGATGTCAGCTGGAATGACACTGTATAGCCATAAGAACAAGCATTGCTCTCTTTTTCACATCACATATATTAACTTGGGTAAATATATTCCACTGTTTTGCATGTATTAGAACTTATTTACATAATTTGTCTATGTTTTTATAATCAAGAATGATTCTCTTGTATCTTAAGATTTAAAGCTTGCTAAAAGATTTCCCCCCTTCCCACTAAGAAGTAATTCACTGCACAGCCATACAGGGAGTCAGTTACATGTGGCATGAGTCTCAAAAAGGAAGCAATTTCCAAATGGTAAATCTTCACTTTTATTTAAAGAACATGTGCTGTAAGGCATTAAGTAATTTTATCGCTGTTTTCTACGCAAGTAACCCATATATACTGATGAAGGTAC
>NW_010185096.1:0-8327 GCF_000695765.1 Mesitornis unicolor | reverse complement strand
ACTGCTCTGGTGATCCTGCTGTGGCAGGGATATTGATATCAAAGGAAGAAATTTCTGCACTAATATTGCAGAATTTAGTAACTATGTTTGTTGTAAGCTGACTGAAGGAAGTAAACAGAAAGGGTTAAAACTTATTTTTTCCTCTGGCTGCATTATACCTCTGTCGTATTATTTCCATGCTTTTTTTAAATATTATTTTTTACTTTTTAAGGCACTCTCACTTCCATTATGTGGCAACTTCAAAACGAAGGTGTGACCACAAGTCATCACAGTTCATTCTGCACTCGTTTCTATGGATACGCAGAGGGCATGCCTATAAAGCAAACAAAAGAGATAATGGCTGTAGAAAAAGCACAACTAAGGTAGTTTTCATGAAGGTAGAATGAGGAGTGATATCAATACATGCCTGTAAACTGAATAAAAGCCCTACTTCCCTTGAGGATTCAGCCAGGATGAATCATTCTACCATGTTTCTGCAGCAGGTGGTAACGGTGCTAATTGAATTAAGTCAAATATGTGTACTTCTACTTCTATGACTTCCTCATTCTACCATGAAGCCATAGCCTCCGAAGTTTATGGCAAAATTGCCAACAGAAATTTCAAGTCACCATTCTTGCTCCTGACTTGGTAGAGGTCTTTCTGTTTCTCATTACTCGGCCAACAGCCATATGTGTGAAATATTCAGACATCAAAATGAGACAGTGTAATATCAGACTGTTATTAGCAACAGCTCCAGTGCTTTCATTAGACGTGGATAGACATCGTACTGACGCACACTGGAAAATAAAAGATGTTCAGAAGATGTGAAGAAGGTCGCTTACAAAGGCTAATACTGTCACAGACACTGTCTCACTAAAAAAACCCTTAGTTATAGACACTCTATGTCCAGAAAACGATGTAAGTTTTTCCACAAAACCACTCTAAACACCACTATGATTCAATGTAAATTACTACATCCACATTTCCGGTTTAAATATGGATTACTTTAGTCATTCATTCATAAGTTCAAGTGTCTTATTTAAAATAATGGCTTATTTCCATTCCCCTGAAGTCTGCAGGGCAAGATCGCCTGTAGAGCCAGACTGACAGAACAAATTCCTGTTAATCTTATACATAAATGGAAATAAATGGCTCAGCATTATGATATTGAGGAAGAGGTACTGACTCATTCCTCTCAGGAAAGTCTGGAAACAAGTAATGGTATTGCTGATGATGCTGTGATGGTTTTCCTCTAACAGAAATTCTCCTGTAATTTGCTTTTTAGAGACAGTCATTTATGTGTTGCTGCGAATAAGACTGGCTTATCTGACCTCTTGAGTGCAACCTAGAGAGGGACTAATCACATTTGAGCATTTGAAGAGAGGCCTGGTTGAGACAATGGTTCACAAATGGACTTTTGTACCAATTACAAAGGCCAGCTGCACAACTGACTTTTCCTGTTGCGTTTGACATTAGTTTAACACCCATCTATGCTGATTCCCAACAATGAAACAGTTCTTCACAGTTACAGTTCATGCACGTTAGAAAAATGCCAACGCTCAGTTTTATAGCGTTTGATTTCCCAGGTTTTTAGGTCACCTTACATCCTCCGTAAGTCATAGCCATCACCCAGGAGCGTGTGAAATTCGGAGCTGAGGCGGCGATCAAAGGAAAAGGTCAACGTTCAAGGCAGAACGACTCAAGCTATTGATAAAGAGTACATTGTAAAAAATTGAAAGCACACAGCGATTGCTGACTTCTGGCTTCAGTCAATGTTGTCAGTGCCTCTCGTACTCAGCACTCCTCATGCTCAAATCGTTGCGCGAGCTTAAGCAATTAGTCTTTGTAAACGGTTTGTGCGGTGTCCTATGCATTATCCTTAATTTGTAGTAGGAGAAAACTGATAGACAGGTCAAGATCTGGTCCTTCAAATGTACTTATCCTTTCGGTTTCAGCTTTTGTGGATAGCTCAGTCTGAATTAATTGTAGGTATTCAGATAGAACAACAGTAACTCCCTAAGGTTTAGGTATTGCTTCAGGAGTTTATTCTTGCTTAAGGATACTCATATACATATGCTTAATGATAAGATTGAGCAGTTGCTCATTGTTGTCTGATTGGGAAGGATTAAGCATCTATTTAAGAAAATTTCTTAGTTGGGTCTAAAATAATTTGCCATTTGAGCTGAACTCTTTTGTATGCAATGGTCTCTTTCGTGTATGTTGGCAGCAGGCAAGAGAGGTGCTGGAACCTTCTTGTCATCCCATTCTCCTTGTTGAAGTTGAATTATAACCTTCCCTCTCCAATACTTTTAACGTGGATCAAAGAATTTGGAAGTATCTTTTCAATGTGAGCTCCTATTTAGTCCATGCTACAACCACTATAACTCTGCGTATAAGCCTGCCTCGAAGAAAATTTAAAGCAAAAGCTTTTTTCCGTAAGTGCACTCAACCAATCTGGAAATATTTTCCCTAAGAGTTTTCAAAACCAATTGAGATCGCAAGTGATTTAGACTTGGTTTAAAGAGACCCTGTCAGTGGTTGTTTATATAAAGAGAAGCAGTTCAGAAAGTGCTTTCAGTGAAAGGAAAGGAAATTTAAAGTGAATCGCCAGGGCTTGCAGAATAATAATTCCCGATAGGGGAAAAAAAGGATTCAAACCAGTAAAGCTAACAAAAGCACTCAGATCTAGAGAAGATACCATAATTGAGGAAACCTGGGTGAAAGTGCTAAAGCAGCAGGAGAGCTGAGTTGATTTTTTGGAGCCGTGTAACACAAGGGCAGATTGGCAGATATATTATATACTAGAAAAACACCTGCTGTGCATAAGGAAGAAGTGCCTCCCTTATGTATCATCTTTTGATATTTCTAAGATTATTGATGAGGTAAGGTTATCCTTCTGGCTGCACTGGGTTTCTGTGGATTTGCCTATTACACAAAGCTTTTAAAGGAAGTTCCTAATCACCTTTACATTATCCCGGTATTTTCTACAAGGGGATTTAATGAATCTTTGCATGAAGTGTAATTCGACTGGAACTGATAAATGGTGACACTCCTTTCAGTTTCCACCAATTCAAAACAAAACACTAGGAATAAATAATAGTAATAACTTTAAAATAAACTGAATTGCATCTGCTATTAACTCAGCAGGAGAGCGTCTGAGGAGCAGCACAAAGGAATTCCAGTCAGGCAGCTTCATCAGGGTCCCAGCTTAAATTCCTCTATGCAAACACACATAGAACGGGGAATAAACAAGAGGAGCTGGAGATGTGGGCACATTTGCTGGGCTATGATCTTGTTGGCATCACGGAGACATAGTGGGATGGCTGCTGTGGCTGAAGCATTGGAATGGAAGGATACAGGCTCTTTAGGAAGGATGGGAAGGTGAGACAAGGAGGGTCTTTACCGTGAGAAGCTGTGGGTGCCCCCTCCCTGGCAGTGCCCAAGGCCAGGTTGGCGGGGGCTTGGAGCAGCCTGGGCTGGTGGAGGTGTCCCTGCCCATGGGGGTTGGACTGGGGGGGCTGTGAGGTCCCTTCAACCCAAACCATACTGGGATTCTGTGATTTTATGTTGATAGCATATAGATCTGCATCCTTATTAGCAGACAGTGTAATTCAATAGAGTAGAATTACAGGGCAAATCAATGAGTGCTGAGGATCCAACATCTCCATTATTCATGTGTCAGGAAGATTTAACTCACACTAGACCTGGTCTGGCCCCATGGACTGAATTCTCATTAGCAGCTGGAGTACCCAAGGTGTGGGACAATCTTCTGGTGCAGTTTTTTTCTGGAAGAAATTAAGCTCATATACCCTTGAGACCACTCTGCAATGTGAACCAAGGCACTGTAGATCAGTGGCACGGGTTGCCCAGAGGTGGTGCAGGCCCCATCCCTGGAGATATTCAAGGCCAGGCTTGATGGGGCTGTGAGCAACCTGATCTGGTACCAATGTCCCTGTCACTGCAGGGTTGGATTGGATCAGCTTTAAAGGTCCCTTCCCACCCAACACATTCTGTGATCCTATGGTTCTGTGATTTCAACCATTCTCTGGTTCTGAATTCAAACACTAATATAGACATTTCATCAAAGCACTCCAGATTTGTTTCTAATGTTATCTCCAATTTCACAGCCTCAAAACTCTGATATTTTCCTTGTTTCTTTCATGCTTTATCCACTTCCTTCAGCTCATGTAGGTAATTATCCCATAACTTTTTATTAGAACCGTTCACAGGTGTGCAGCATAGGCAAAAGTTATTACTGTTCTGATTTGCTATCCCTTTTAATTTACTTCTTGCATTTATGAAAGATAGCAGGATATGATGAAATTGTGAAATCCACTTGGTAGGAGAGAAATCTCTGGTCATTCAAGTGTTTATGTGTTTCTTGCAGCTGAGATTAATTCAGCAGAACATGGGAGACCTTGGGCTCTTCTTAACCAAGTACAGTGACAGAGAAAGAACAAAAAGTCATTTGGGACTTCATAATTCAATATATTAATTTGTGTGAATTGGCTGTGATATTTTTTGTGTGGTTAGCTGTTATCCATCAGGTGGTGGAGTCCCCATCCCTGGAGGGGTTCAACAAGTGGTGGATGTGGCACTTGGGGACATGGGTTATGGCCATTGGGGTTGGGTTGGTGGTTGGACTGGATGATCATCATCAGCTTCGTGATCTGAGAGGTCTCTTCCTACTTCAATGACTCTGTGATTCTATATTCAAGCTTTCTATTATTTTGTAGAACTTTTTAAAAACCCATTTTTCTTCGCCTCACTGTGAATCGCTCGTCTTTGTTATTAGGATGTTATGGCATCAGCAGCGAAATGTTAGAGCATTGCTCATTTTGATAACAATAAACTCCTCACAATTTCTTATGAGACTTGTTATTTTTAATCTTCTCCACAACAGCAAAAGTGAGACTATAAAAAGAAGCGGCCAATGTTGACAAATACAGCTCAATAGAAGAATGTGTGAAAATCGGTTTTTTGAAGGTGAAGACTGAAGTCTGTATTTTGGCAGTCAGCAGCGATGATCTGTCTTCTATAAACAAACAGAAAGACGTTTGATAACTGGTTTTAGAGATCATCACCAGCAATTGTAAAATTCAGTTTATTGCTGCTTCTTCAATTAGCTGAACTGTGCAGCGCTGATATTAAAACCATTGAGAGCTGGCTTCTCCATTGCAGCGCAAAGGAAAGCAATCCCGTGTCTCATTTACATTCCTCTCCCGGTGTCTGCAGCAAATCTATAAAAAGCACAGGCTGCACACAGACATTTATTATTGCAGCTGAGAGCAATTTTCTCTTGCGAAGGTGTCTGGAGGCGTTATGCATGAGGTTCGTTCTGGTAGACTCTCCAGCTGCGATCCTCGCTCCCCAAAACTGCGGGTGGCCAGCTCAGAAACACACCGATCCACTGCTGCGCACAACGGCTGCCACAAGGCTTCCTGCTTTCCCTCTTTATAAAAATACAGCAGCTCTCCCAGCTCTGGATTATTATTATCTCTAGCCCGATTGCATGGATATTATTAGCGGTGAACCGTTTTGGTTTGTTTTGAAATCACATGTATTTGGCATTTTATCCCTGAACATTCTAATGATTGTGTTATTTTCTGGGTAAGCATGGTGAGTGTGGTTTGAGACAGCTCATGTGGTGTATTCTGCACTCAAACCCATGGGCACGCATGACCTTATCACGTACAAACCAGACACGGTTCTGTTCAATACTGAGGATGTGTAGCAGTCACATAAACTGACCTATCTTCTTGTCATCTAGTTTCAGTCATAAAACAAGGAGAAAAAAATCAGAGAAGACCTTTAATGTAATCATATTTATAATTAGTTATAGATGGGAACATCTTACACTCCTGATTTTCAGTTTCCTAGCACATCTGCCATTGTGCTATCTTTGTATACTAAAAAAATATATAATTCGTACAAACAGAATATGCACATTTTTTTAACATGTGTTTTTATCATCCCTTAAAGCTGATTACAATTTATTGTTTTCCCTGTGCCTATTCTAATATTCTTCCTATGGCTGAGAACATAAGATAGATGAAAGCAGAGATACTACCTGTTTGTTCTGCTTCAGCTGCAATATAATCACCACTGCAAGTATTCATAATTCAGTGTTTCTTTACATCCCGCTGTGTTGTCACAAGCTATTTGTAATACCTGGATGTACAAATGATGTTTCCATTTGCAAAGTAAACTGCTAACTTTACTTTTTCTTCACGGTCTTCCCTTTCTTTCAGACATAACAAAAGAGTTGGTTTTCTGTAGCTGTTATTCAACTATGTTATGAAAGCAGCAGCACAAATAATTAGGGGAATATTAGAAAAGTCAGGTATCTTACCATGAAGGGAAAGATAAATTAAAATATTAAAATTAAACCCGAAAGAACTTGTCAACTCAAGTCACCCATAAAGCATTCTGGCATCTCTAATGCCAGGTACACAAGTGGAAATATATATGAAGAGAGTAAAACCAAAGAAATGTATTAAAACCATAAGTCAAATGTCACTGATTTTCTGTGAGTGCAAAACCCATGCTGGTTTTGGTACTTATACATATTTCTTTTGTTGTTTTTCATTTAATTTCATCAGTGATGCAGAAAATTGGTTTTGCGAATGCCCTAAACTGTACTCCGGGAAACTCTGCCAGTTCGCGAGCTGTGATGAAAACCCGTGTGGAAACGGTGCTACGTGTTTCCCAAAGTCCAAGAGAGACGCTGTTTGCCTTTGTCCCTATGGGAGATCTGGCATCCTCTGCAGCGATGGTAAGAACCGTCTTCTTCAGGTGTTGGTCATAGTTTCTGTCATTCATAGAAACTGTAGTTATAAAAAGTCAAATGCTTTAATGCAAAGGACTGCAAGCAACCACCTTCCCACCTAAAAACACCTCCCAAAATCCAGTCACAAGTAAAAGATGACCTGAGAAACAGATTTAACTGAGAGCTCCTCTGGAGAAATTAATTTCTCATGTGGTTTGCTTTTTCCTTTACTTATTGAAGCATTACTTTGTACAATTGTTTATAAATATTTAAAGGGTGAGTGTCACGAGGATGGAGCCAGGCTCTTCTCGGTGACAAACAATGATAGGACAAGGGGTAACGGACACAAACTGGAACACAGGAGGTTCCACTGAAATTGGAGAAGAAACTTCTTCTCAGTGAGGGTGCCAGAGCACTGGCCCAGGCTGCCCAGAGAGGTTGTGGAGTCTCCTTCTCTGCAGACATTCAAAACCCGCCTGGACGCCTTCCTGTGTAACCTCATCTGGGTGTTCCTGCTCCGGCAGGGGGATTGGACTGGATGAGCTTTTGAGGTCCCTTCCAATCCTTAACGGTCTGTGTTCTGTGATTCTGTAATTTTTAAATAAAAAGAGTGTATAAACCATACTTTCTGGATTGTAAAAAAGCCACCATGTGTTAAAACCCGACTCATTTCTCAGATGAAAAAGAGGAACAAATTTAAATTTACCAAGTGCTTTGCGATGAGACAGGATGAAGGGAAAATAATAAAGCAAAGTAAATAGGTCCTTTTGACTAATATTATCAAATGAAAGGCTTTTCTTTCTCAAGCATTGATAATGAGTGATCTAGGTCAGAAAGTCCTGTGTGTGAACACCCAAGGTGTTCTCTTCCCATACAGATGAAAAAGAGGAACAAATTTAAATTTACCAAGTGCTTTGCGATGAGACAGGATGAAGGGAAAATAATAAAGCAAAGTAAATAGGTCCTTTTGACTAATATTATCAAATGAAAGGCTTTTCTTTCTCAAGCATTGATAATGAGTGATCTAGGTCAGAAAGTCCTGTGTGTGAACACCCAAGGTGTTCTCTTCCCATAACACTCAGTGTATCAAGAAGTAATGATAGAATATAGAAAATAAACACCAGTTCTGAGCTGATTCAGAAATGCTCATGAAGTAGTTTTAAAAACTAAATATTAAGCAATGTTGAGGTCAGATTGAAGTCTACATTGTCTTTTTATCATATTATATAGATCTCGACCTCTTACTTGAAATTTTAATTTCCAGAATTTTCAGCAGATGAACGTTTGTGTTTCATCCATGCTTTCATAATTGATAGCCAATAACAAATATATAGATAAGTGTATGAAACATGTATGACACTTCCTTGGTAATCTTTATTGACTTGCAGCAGCACGAGACTTTGAGTCTTCATGTGCTGAGGTTGGTATCTGGATTAGCCCTTGATAATTTTCTTCCCTGCACTTCTTTAATTGGTCTTTGAGTCCATGTAAACTCAATATCCAACATCCTGTGGCAAAGAGCTCCAGAGTATGTTTTTATGTATATAAATATATATAGATATATATAGATATATATAGA
>NW_010185095.1:2087-2347 GCF_000695765.1 Mesitornis unicolor | reverse complement strand
GCCTGCGCGCACCCGGGAGGGCAGAGCGCACGAGCTGTGCCCCTGACACCCAAATTTCCCCCCCGCTGGCACCAATCCGCATCGCACAGAACCCATAAATGCGTTCTCGCCTCTTGTGTCACCCTCCCTGCTCGGCCAGGACCCCTCCGAGCTGCCCTGTGGGTCCTCCTCAAGCGTCAGGATGGGTGCATGGGGGCTGCAGCCACGGTGCTGTCTGTACCCAACCTGGGCAATGCTGAGGGCAGGAGCTGGGAGGCACG
>NW_010185095.1:0-2001 GCF_000695765.1 Mesitornis unicolor | reverse complement strand
TCTGGGTGAGGGGAACGGCACGGCCACGGCAGAGCCCTGGGAACGGAGCCGGAGGTGCTGGACACGGGTCCCTGTCACCCTCAGTGAGGGGAGCACAAGGCACCGTCCCCCCAGACCCCGCTGTTAGGAAGCTCTCAGGAGCAGATTTGGGAAAGGGGCGGGGGGTGAAGCGGGGCAAGTCCCAGCCATGGATCAGAGCTCCCAATAAAGGCTTTGCATGCAAGTCAAGCATGAGTCTGGCATGACCAGCCCCAGCAGGACTTTGCGTCAGACTTCCCAGTCCTCTCCCAGTGCTGGGCCCATTCTCCCAGCTCTGAGGGGCTGGGGAGGCTGTAACCACTCACCCAGCAGCCCTGTGGCACAAAGCTGGCAGGAAAGTGCCAGCCTCTGAGCCCCTGAGCCCCCAGGTTCAGCTGAAACTGCCCCCAGGTTCCCTGAGCAAGGCAGAACGGACACATCCACACTGTCCCAGCCCCCAGAGACGGGCTGCTTAAAACTACCTTTACTGGCAATCAGCTAAGCACAGGCAACCTTTTCGTTACACAGCGACATAAAAATCCTTTAAAAACCCCACTTAGTTCATGGCAAGTGAGGCAGAGGCAGCCCCTGCCAGCAGGGAAGAGCTGCAGGGAAAAAGCCACCCCTTCTGTCACCCTGGTCCTGTCCCAGCCCCACAAAGGCCCTGCCACTGCAGCAGCTGAGGCTCCGCTGCCCGCTCAGACGCTGCCTCCAGCCCTCGGGGTCCTGCCTGGGGGCTCAGAAAGCACCATCACACACGTGGCTGACAAGGCTCCAGCAGCACGGTCATCGGGGACGGGACAGCACGGGTCAGGAGTCCTCAAATTCCACTCCAGATGGCGTTTGCTTGCTAGAAGGAGATGGAGGGAGCATCACAGCCCACCCTTGTGCACCTACGGAGCAGAGGCTGCTGGATCTGGATCCCCAGGCCTGCGAGCAGCACTCACCTCCTGAAGCCAGGGTTAATGAGAGACTCTCCTGGGATCTTCCTCTTGGCCGGCAGAGCTGAGCCAGCACCCCTGTGCTTCCTGAGGCTGGGACCTGCATTGGGCAGGGACAGGCATGACAGGGGTTGCAAAGGGATTGCAAAGGGTCAGCTAATGGCTTTGGCTGCCCTGCAAGCCCCTGCGTGCCCAGGGTGAGCCTCCAGCAGCCCAGCCGGGCTGGCTCAGCATCCATGGTCGGTGAGGAAGGGCCAAGCCTGGTCTCCTCTCCTGAAGGAGCAAGGGAGCCATGGACCTCAGTCTGGAAAGGCAGTGAAGCCAGCGGGCGTCCTGCCTGGCGATGCCCAGCTTCTGAGCAGAGCACAGGGCACCCTGGATGCTCCAGGAGCCACCGTGCTCTGTGCCAGGCAGGGCAGCAGGGTGAGTGACAGCAGCCACAGCCGAGGGGACTCAGAGTGTCCTGGGGAGCACACAGACACAGGACCAGCAGCCTCCTGGGGAAGGAAGGAAAGGCAAACGAGCAGTGGGAGGTGTCCCCTGGCAATGGCCTACCTGGCAGGAAGAGCTGCTGGCTCCGGGCAGCGTTCTTCTCAGGGCTGCAAGACGCCGCCAGTGTCTTCACCGCTACCAAGACAGGAACCAGAGCCAGAGCTTGGGACAATGCACCCCAATACGGCATGCAACACCCCAAGCCTCCCCAGCAAGCTCCCTCCCCAGCCAAACTGAGCCACATTCTCCCCCAGCACTCCCACCCAGGCTGCTTCTGCTCCAAGACCTTCCCAGACCCCTCTGTAAGGGTATTCCCATACACAGAGGTGATGCAGTGGTGCTGGCCATGGGGACAAAGGTTTGCTTCTGCAGAGACACAGCACTACATCCTCTGATCCCATGCAGGATCTCTTCTATTTGGGATGTTTATAAATTATGCTTATAAATTTGGAAAGGGTGAGCATCAGGAGGAAGGAGCCAGGCTCTGCTCTGGGATGGCCAATGCCAGGACAAGGGGCAATGGTCCCAAGCTGGAGCACAGGAGGTTCAG
>NW_010185094.1:0-10305 GCF_000695765.1 Mesitornis unicolor | reverse complement strand
AAACAGCACTGGCCCCAGTACAGACCCTTGAAGTGCACTGCTAGTCACCGTTTTCCATCTGGACATTGAGCCCTTGACCACTTCTCTTTGCATGTCACCATCCAGCCAATTCCTTATCCACTGAACAGTCCACCCATCAAATCCATAACTCTCCAACTTAGAGAGAAGAGATTCCTGGTACAGCCTCACCCGTGGTGGGTTGGATCACACACAGGGGCTTCTCCTCATTGCTGAGGTGCAGCGGCAGATGAAAAATCAGCCTAAGAAAACTCCTCCAAGTGCAGCATGAGAGAAGTTTGCCTGCAGCAGCCACATCTAATGGTAGCAGCCTGGCCAGCTCATCCCTTTCCACAAGGCTGCAGCACCAGAGGTTTTAGGTGAAAGCTAATTAATGGGTGCTGTGGTGCTGGGCCTATTGGTGGTGTTTGAGTGGAGGTGCACAGCACCTTTGCTTTTGGTAGAAATTAAACGCCTTTCTTGGCATTTTGTGCTTAAGGTGCAGTGGCTGTTGCTGAGATGCCTGGGCAGGAGGCAGGGCCAGTCCACTCGTGTGAGGAGAAGGGAAAGTGCCACACATTATGAAAATCGGAAAGAAGAACAGTCCTTTCTCATGATACAGCCACAAAACCAGAGCATTATGCAGGTGAGCAAACTGGGTATTGGGCAGACATGGCATGCCACTGAAAGAAAAGGTGAAACTCAACATCTGGGATGATTCTCAGCATACTCTCCTTTTTATCAGTAGAAACTTTCCAAGTAAAAGCGAAGATGGTGACCATTTCTCATCTTCCTTCTGTCATCCATATTCACCTCCAATTCTTGCTGATTTTATAAAAAAAAAAAAGGCAAGGCCCTTCCACTTCTCTTGTACAAACCTCACTTTATGCTAACTTTAAAGATACTTGATGGTGCAAGAAAGTCACCATCACCCACAGCTACACCACCTCTATGTTTTCATGCAATTATCTGAATAATGTTTGCCCAATGTAGCAACACATCTTTATCCTTAAATGATTAATTCCTTGTAAAACTGGGTCGCCTTACCCTACTTGTACAGCTGAAAGATAATAAGGCAGTGCCTTTGTGTGAGTAAAACCAAGTTCTGCGAATCTGTATTATTTTAGAGCTGCATGGGTCTTTGAAATGAGCCTGTTTTTCCTCGTAGAGTGGTTAACAAAAAACGAAAGTCGCAAGGATGAGTATTTGGAAAAAGTCCGGCTGAGAGCACATCCCACCTGCACCGTGCAGCTGCTTGGGTTAAATCTTCATCACTGGACCCCTCCACTGCTTTGTTCCCAACAAGTCCAGGAGCTCAATTAACAGCTTCAGGATGAGCTTTATCAGGCAAAGTGTGGAGCTGTTTTACAGTCCACAGCTTTTCTGTTGGTTTGACATGTCACTTGAGTTTGTCAGAAGCACTGACAAAAATTTCACTTGTGAGAAGAACTGCGCCAAAGCCTTTCAAAATGGGCAGGTGCTGGGTTTATCAAGATGCTTCCTAGCCCTCATCTGTAGACGGAGCTTTAAGGATTGACCTCCCTGCCTCTGGTGATGGGGAGTCTGAGGGAAAGCCACCCTCTGAAGGTCTTGGGCAGATGATGACTGTTTAGGGTCCCACAACCTTTCCCTGCCAGTGCTGCCTGTTGCCAAGAAAATGGAGTCTGATGGGTCTCTGCTACTTCTATTGTTTTTTACCTGGGAATTTCTGCTTTAGGGTGAAGGGCCTTGAAAATGTGTGTATACCAGGTTCAGTCTGATAATTGGCCAGCCCCAACTCATGGAGAGGGCACT
Organism: Mesitornis unicolor; assembly: GCF_000695765.1. Lineage (NCBI taxonomy): Eukaryota > Metazoa > Chordata > Aves > Mesitornithiformes > Mesitornithidae > Mesitornis > Mesitornis unicolor. Next base: position 8,514 of record NW_010185094.1, on the reverse strand, counting down.
GGAGGGAGATTGGCCCCGTCTTGGCTGGGAGGGTGTCAAACCACACCCTGGTCTGGCTCATGGCCAGGGTACTGATGAAAGCCAGGGTGATAATGGGGCTTAGGGAAATTATTTTAATTTATTGCCAGTCAAAAGTCAGAGTAGGATAATGAGAAATAAAAACTAAATCTTAAAACACCTTCCCCCTATCCCTCCTGTCTTCCTGGGCTCAACTTCACTCCCAATTTCTCTACCTCCTCCCCCTGAGCGGTGCAGGGAGACAGGGAATGTGGTTGCAGCCAGTTCATCACACATTGTCTTTGCTGCTCCTTCCTCCTCACACTCTTCCTCCGCTCCATTGTGGGGTCCCTCCCACAGGAGACAGTCCTACAAGAACTTCTCCAGCATGAGTGCAGAGTTCTTCACGAACTGCTCCAGTGTGAGTTACCCACAGGGTCACAGCCTCCTATGGGCACATCCACCTGCTCTGCCATGGGGTCCGCTATGGGCTGCAGATGGATATCTGCTTCACCATGGACCTCCATGGGCTGCACAGGGACAGCCTGCATCACTATGGCCATGGCTGCAGGGGAATCTGCTCCAAGGCCTGGAGCACCTCCTCCCCCTCCTCCTTCACTGACCTTGGTGCTTGCAGAGTTGTTTCTCTCACGTATTTTCACTCTTCTCTCTGGCTGCTGTTGTGTTGCAGTTTTTACGCCTTCTATAATATGTTATCACAGAGGCGCTACCACCATCACTGATTGACTTGGCCTTGCCCAGCAGCGGGTCCTTCTTGGAGCTGGCTGGCATTGGCTCTATCAGACATGGGGGAAGCTTCTAGCATCTCCTCACAGAAGCCATCCCTGCAGCCCACCATTACCCAAACCTTCCCATGCAAACCCAATACAGTCAGCCAGAAGACCAAAGGGTATATGACCCTTTCCTTCCATTCTGCCTAAAGAGGAGTTTGCTGCAGGTGGCAGTGGTGTAGGCCTGCCAAAAAGGCCATTCCGCAAATGTCTTAGCCATCCTATTTAAGTAGTTTTGTGGGCAGTGCTTTTGCTTGTCTGTCCAGTCCCAGAGACATCCACTGAGCCTGACGCTCACATCCTGTCCTTCTCTGTTAAAACTGCCTTGCAGGTTGTTTGGGAGCATGCAGTGATGGTACCTTCTTCTCCAGAAGTGCAGCAGCATAAGAGTTATGCTCCTGCCCTGCTTGTGTGAACAAGTTTGTGAGCGCCAGTGCTGGAAGGCAAATGAACCTCATGCTTGCAATTTGGAGGAAAAAGTACCAGCAGGATATTTGTGCACTGGGGGAACATTGGTAAAAAGCAGTGCCTCTTCCCAAACACACTTTTTTGGTAGCAGCACCCTTTCTTGCTAGCAGCACCCTTTCCTTGCAGTATTGCCAGCGTAAGGCATAAGGTCAGGCATGCTCATTCTTATAATGTAGGCCAAGCAGCTGGACTTCCCACTAGATTACCTCATTTGCAGTTGGCTGTTTTAATTGAGTGAGGGGCAAATGAATGGAAATGGTGGAGGAAGAGGCAGCTGAGACATGTCTGGAGTTTACAGCCTGCAGCTTCATGCTAGCAGAGTTTGCCAGCCCGTATAGCAAAATGTGTGTTGAAAGGATGTGAAGAGGCTGGTGGCATTCCTCTTTTGAGATTGTTTTATTGCTGAATGCCTTGGGCAGACCCAAAACTTAAATTTGTGCTTTCTGTGCTATTTAGGCGTTCACAGAGAAAATCAATTTTTAAGAGAAGAGTGGAAGATCTTTTGGTTTCTTTTCTTTTTTTCATCATTAATGCATGCATAGTTTCAATACTACAGCCCAAGCTGATCCACTGCCAATCCCAATCAATATGGTGGTAGCCTCCTGTGAGACACAAAGTGGAAAAAAAGGCAGTAACTGTTGGCATTGGAAGGGCCAGATTGCTTAATGCTGTATTTGCATCAGTCTTCATTGTGAGGTGCAGGCTGCACTTTCAAGCAAGGTGTTTAACAGCAGCAGCAAGCAATGAGATCTCAGCAAGAGGTGATCTCAGCCACATTTACAGTTTGTCATGACCTGACAAAATTCATGTTCAAACAGTGCAAGAGTTGGCTCAGTCAGTCTCAGAACTGTTCGTAATTGCCACTGAAAATTTGCGGAGGGCAGGTAACCTACCAGAAGGCTCAAAAAGTGCATCATGACACCTGTGCAGCAATTATGACAGAGTGTACTGCTACACCAGCCTGATTTTCTCCTGTAATGAGGTAAGAGGTGATGCTGACACACAGGAGCAGGACTCTTGGCACTGCCAAGGCTTTTCACACCTTCTCCTAAGAGGTTCTCCGCAACAAGGTTTAAAGGAGGTTACTAGAAGGTTGGTGCAAACTTTGATGGTTGCATCTGACGCCAATGGTTTGTGGTCACATCGCAGAGATGCTTCAAGCTAGATTTAGGGCTGCTTGGATGGTCTTTTTGTCAGTCTGGTCCCACTTGCTATTTGTATTATTGGCTTGGATTCTGTCCTGTGGCTTGTGTTCTCACCTTTGCATATGACAGTAAACTGGGAGGCACTGCCCTTGAGCACAGGAGTAGGACTGAAAATTATCTTGGCAAACTGGAAAAGTGGTTTGGAAAATTAAAGGGATTACTCTGGAAGGGACAGGTGCAAACACTTGTTTGTTCAAACAAGTCCCTTGCATCCCTGGAGCATATCTGGGAAACTTCTTTCCTTTCTGGTGGCTGCTCCCGGGCAAGAGAGGAGAAAAGAAAAAGGATAAAAAGCAGCCTTATCAGCACAGAGCATGGAAGAACAGTATCTTGTCCTGGCTGGAGCTGGCTCAGAAATGTCCTGGAGGGGGTCTGGGCCAGGGGGCTGCAAGGATGAGGGTGCTTAACCATGAGAAAGGAAAACACAAGAATGCTTTTGGATGTTGAGTCCTTGGGTGCTGGGTGGCCCTGAAACCATCTGACCTGGATGGCCCTGGAGATGGCCCTGGAGATGCTTGGACTTGGAGGTAAGCACTGGGAGGAGCAGAGCTGTTTCCCCTTTCCCTGCCTCCTCATGTCTCCTCCTTCCTTTCCCTCCCCTTGTTTCTGTGCAATTAAGACAAACAGGAACAAAATCACCCCTGGGGACCATGAGCAGATATGGTAAAGACAAGGGACGTAGCAAACATAGGTTATTCTGGAAGGCATGGGACCCCTGCCGTCCTCCTGCCTGCAGAGACTGGAGTGCTGGGGGAGATTGCAGCATCAGGAGGCTGTTCCCACTGTGCTGTGCAGGGCCACTGAACTTTTATGTATGAAAGGCTCCTGACTGCTGCAGAAAAAAAATAGTAGAAAGTGGAAAAATGTGTTTAGAGCTGCTTTTAAGGACAGGATGACACATCCAAGCCAGGGCTCTTATGTCCTGGGCACAGCAGCCATGGAGGGATGCCAGCACTGCCAGGGGCAACGGGAGGGATGGAGCTGCAGACTGGGAACGTGAGTTGGGCTTCAGCCTTCAGCTGTGGCTCTGCAACCCACACTTTGGTGTGGGTCTGTTCATGCTCACCCACCAAAAGTGGGTTAGGTCCCAGGTCTGTGTGGAAACTGGTGGGGGATGTGGGGTTTGTCAAGGCACAGGCTGTGAGCTGTGGGGCTGGCTGGAGCCTCCTGATTCCTGGCCCAGCTCACCAGGCTGTGTTACGGCCCTGAACAGTGGCTGCCAAAGCATATAGTGGGGACACGCAGCTGCTGATACCACATGTAAAAAGGCTCTAGCTGGGCACAGTTGCTGGGTCTCATGGGGAAAGAAAAAGCAGAAGCAGGATAAAGGTAGGGGGGAGAAAGATGAAAAAGCTGTATGGGCTGTTACAGAGATGAGGAAAATGCACAGCTGCAGCTACACACAGCACAGGGAAAGCCAAACCATGTCTCAGGCATCCCCCCCTCAGCTGCAAGAGCCATCCAGCCCTGGCATGGACAGACTGAGGGGGTGGGAGAGGGATGCTGCTGGAGCAGCAGGGCACAGGCAGCAGTTTTGGGCTCCCAGGAGAGTCACTGCCCTGCTGTGAGGTTGAAGACAGAGTCCAAGAGTGTGACCAGCTCACAGGAGCATTTTACCTGGACATATAAATCAGACCCCATCAAATCCTGGCTGAAACATCACCGAGTTGGCAGGGAAACGGAGTCATCTTCAGCTGACGCTTTTGGCTGAGCTGGAGCAGTGTGCACTTGCTTTGCTCGTCTGGTAGAAGCACTCCTTCCTCCCAGAGGATGCCTTGGAGGAGGAGCATTGAGAATAGCCTGTTCCAGGAAAAAACCCAGCAGTTGAATGTCTGACCATTTTCACCAAGGCCAGAGCAAAAATCCATCAGAAAAGGACCCTCAAAAGACTGTTTTACCAAGGGTAGCAGCTCCTCAGGGTCCCCTTTCGGCCCAGGAGGAGCCAGCCCAGCCCTGATGTTCCTCTTTTGGCCTCTCTGGGGTCAGCCGCTGAGGCTGCAGGCAGAGGGTGTTAGGTATCAGCACCTTGGGGTGCTGCTTCGCTGGTACCCACCCCAAAACTGCAAGCAACAGGCTCACACCTGGAGACTGGTGCAACCCGCTGCAACTGCAGCCTAGCAGCTCCCTGAGGGAGCCCGTTCTCAAACAGTGCCATGGTGCAAGCACTGCTTTCGAGGGGAAGGCAGAGGAGCCTCTTCTCTGCACCTGCATTGGAGCAGTGCACTGCTCAGCAGGGCTGCAGGGTCCAATCGCCCACTGAAAATCTCCATGAGTGGGGTACCCGGTAGAGGGATATGGGGTTCTGTGGCTGTGGAAATGAAGGCAGAGCCAAAAGCCTTTTTTCACGCCTACCACCGTTTCTGTTCTGCAGCGCGCAAGTGAGGGAGGGCGAGGGTGGCTGCTGCCAAGGTACCTCCTCCCAGCGAGTGGGAATACACCAGTACTGACCTGGGTCTTTCCTGACAAACCTGAACATCGTGAAGCAAACTTCTGACGCAGCTGGCTTCCTTTGAGGGTTTTTAATTTTTTTCTGTTCCCCTATTCTAATAGGTGTACTCTTCAGCAGTGGATGTGCAGTTACAGTGCCTCCCATCTGGTTGCAACAGTCTTGCAAACTGATCTGGTGGGCAGTGCTGCTGACGCGGTGACTGATGAGCAGGGGCCAACCGGAAAACCTGCCACTTTCTAGAAACTTTGCACAAACCAAGCAGCCGAGAGCCCTCCCCAGCTGCCACTCTGCAGCACTGCACCAGGGAAGGCTCTGCACGCACTTGCAGAAAGGGAACGGTGAGTATGAAAGGCCAGAACCACTGTAACCCAAGACTTGTTTATTTTACCAGTTGCAGATCTTTTTTATTTCTCTCTGCTTTCAGTTATTGGCTGCTTTTATGGTCCTGGTGATCCCCTTACATGATTGTCCATGTGGCTCTCCAGAGTTTCTTGCATACTGCCCTGTCTTTGAGGCAGAGGGTACCCTAGTAGTGGTGATGCGTGGGATTTTTCTCCTGCATCCTCAAACACCCCATCACATGTCTGTGAGCCCCAGCAGACCCTGGGTGCTTGACAGCCACAGGCAGGCAGCAGTTCAGCCTGGGAGAGGAGCTGAAAAGCCTCAGAGTGTATAATCTCTCCATCTCCAGGAATGGACAGATTACTCAGAGCCTGTGCTTTCCTTCCCCCATCTTTGCAGATAACATCAGTACCTGCAAGCCTTGCTATGGAAATTAATCACGTGTGGCTGTGGTCTGTGAACAGGCCAAACTCAAGTCCATCTGCAGAGGATCTGAGCTGTAATGCCTGGGGCAGCAGCCTGGTATCACAGTGACAACCATGCATAGTGTTGGCAGAAGAAGAGCATCAAAGAAACCCAGCTGCAGCAACACCTCGGTGCAGGCAGTAACACAGAGCAACAGCAGTGTCTGTCACATCTACCTGCTACATCCAGGCAGAGGTGGCAGAGGAGCTGGAGCTCCTGGTACTCCTAAAGCTAAGGGAACTGGGGTTGTTTAGCCTGGAGAAGAGAAGGCCGAGGGGAGACCTTATCACCACCTACAACTACCTAAAGGGAGGTTGTAGAGAGGTGGGTGCTGGTCTCTTCTCCCAGGTGATGGAGGATAGAACAAGGGGAAACAGCACCAAGCTGTGCCAAGGGAGGTTCAGGTTAGAGATAAGGAGGAAGTTCTTTACTGAGAGAGTTGTTAGAAGCTGGAACAGGCTGCCCAGGGAGGGAGGGGAGTCACCATCCCTGGATGTATTTAAAAAGCGGGTAGATGATGTACTTAAGGATATGGTTTAGTGGGTGGACAGGAACGGTTGGACATGATGATCTTGGAGGTCTTTTCCAACCGAGCGATTCTGTGATTCTGTAAATTCCTGTATAAAACCTGGGCTGCTGCCCTGGCAGCCAGCTCTGCCCTGGGGTGTGGGGTGACCGGGGAGTTTTGTAGTCCTAGTGTGAGGCAGCAGGATACCATACAGGAGATAGCATCACTCTGGGAGGCCAGCCCTGGGTTTTGACATGCAGGGCACTACCGTGGGCCTGACTTAGTGCTGTGCAGCCCTGAAGATGCCTGCCTGCCTCACCGTGCCTGCATGGGCAGGGCATAACTAAACCTCCTGCCAGCAATTGAAAAGGTCCATGGACTGCTTTTCAATTAGGAGACGCTGCTTTAACCATGGGTAGCTGATCTGGATCACCCCCTGCAGCTCATCTGTGCCTTGGTACAGAGATGGGAAACGTGGAGCTGGCGTGAGTGCAGGTGCTGCATCCCCATTGCAGGGATGTATAGAAATAGCTCGTGTGGTGAGGAATACCAGGTGAAGATTTTCTCACAGCAGAGATTTTCTGGATTAAGTGATGATCAAGTCCAATGGAAATTTTTGGGATGTTGGACAATGTGGAAAATCCAGTTGTGCTCTTTGTTGTCTTTCTACAGGTAGACATGTATTCATCCCAGCTGTTATTTCTGGCCCTATCCCACTGATGCCTTAGATAGATCCTAATCCTTGGTTTGACACAAGTTTCATTAAACTCCACAGAAGGGCCTTCACCCAATTCTGAACACTGATTGCCAGGTGTATCTGCAGTTGTTTTTGGGTCCAAAGGCACCCACCAGTGATGGGAACAGGGCCAAGGGAGACAGTGCACCCAACCATAAGTCAAACATTATTAGGTCCAGAGCCTTTTTGGGTCAGACTGGGAGCCCAAGTCTGACACGGGTGAAGGAGAGCTGTTGTGCAAGCTTGCACCTTCCCTGCTGCTGCTCAGCTTTTATCTCTATTGCCCTAAGGCCCAATTATGGATTTTCTTGGAAATGTAGGTGGAGGGACATTGCTCCTGCTTCTAATCCTTTGTGTTTAAGTGTCTGATGGTTTCCAAAATGCCAGTATCAGTGTGGTATGAGTCACGCATTCCCAGGCAGACTGTCTGCATTCTTCATTACTTTTGCATCTTTTAATGAATACTTTGAAGGACTTAAAAAACCCCCAGTAGCTTCTTGAAAGCAGAAATACAAGAGTTGGAGTGAGCTCTCTGGACTGTACAGCGTGTTTATCATGCTGTGTCACATCTAGTTTTACATTAACTGAAATTATGAAGTCCAGGATTTTCTCAGAGGGAGCCCAGCCCACAGGTATCTTGAAAAGCCCATATGCTTTTTGGTGCAATGGGATATCTGCTCTACTTATCTTCAGTCCTGTTTTTTTATATATCCCCAGAAAAATTTTCAGTGACTTTTCTTCAAAGCATCCTCAGATGTGGTATTTGCACGTGGCAGTCACTTGTTTCTGGTTCACGTAGTCCTGCCAAGGATGAAACTGGGAGCACCCCATGCTTTCAGAACATTTAGGTTGCAAAATCACACTCTGAGCAAGCGGGAAATGCTTTACCAGCTGTACTGTGCAGATGATCTTTGGTGGCACGACCAGGGTCTGCTCCCCATGCCTGGCCATATTTCTCTTCCCTTATTTCTCTGCCGGTGCAGAGCCCAGTGCTTCCAGCCCTTGAGACATCCCCTCTCCTCTCCTGCAGATACCAGCTGCCAGAGCCACTTGCTTCATACACCACCACACACAGGAATGGCAGCAACATTATCTCACTGGCGCTGGTCAGAAAGAAATCATAACCTTGCTGGCACCAAGACAAGAGGTTAACCAAAAATCACACAGGCTCTGTTGCTGCGTCACCACTGCGCTGCAGGCTGATCTCTATTTTGCTCTCCTCTCTCATGTCTAGGACTCTGTTTCTTCTCAAGCAGGAAACCCACATGCATTGTGGGTGGGGATGGCTAGGACACCAGCATGCCTTCACACCTCCCTCCCTCCCCAGGGACACATTTATTTTGGGTTTTTTGCTCAGGAAGTACTGACTTGTCATTTCTAACTTTAATTTCATGCCATTTCCCTTTAAAATGATTATCCTTCCTTTATGTAATTTATTCCCACAGGTGCTTACAGCACCTTGTCACAGCGCGCTTTAAAAGTGAGCTCTTTTATCCCGGCATGGCGACAGAGCGATAAAAAGTCACTCAGAAGGAGGATGTAAGCAATGTTTT